>NC_065445.1:211344523-211644523 GCF_917563875.1 Diabrotica virgifera virgifera | reverse complement strand
CACTTCACCTTCTAGATCATAATCATTCTTTCAATGAAGAGTTTCAAATTCTGCATATTCAAAATAAAGGCCTTAAGCTATCTTTTTTAGAATCTATGGAAATTAATAAACTGAAAAATACAGATATAATTCTGAATGACCAACTCGAGACAAACAGCTCCCCACTCCTCAACCTCTTCAGTTGAAGACTTAAAAAGGCAAACACATTGTAAACTATATCACTTGAGAAAGGCACTCTGCCGAAACAGCTGTAGTCACTTAGTTATAATAAATTCTGTGGAAGTATAGAAAACAAACGTTTTCAGTGTTTTATTATTAGATATTGCCTTATTGTTGTACGTTACAATATTTGTTATGTTATTGGTTCCTGTCCACGTTTGTAACCCTATCAAAGTCAGTACATGCGACAGAGTGCTCCCAGTACCTAACAATTTCCTTAATAAGCAACACACTTAAGATATTTCTCAAAATAATACATGGAATACTATACAAAAAAATAGAAGCAGATATAGATGACACCCAGCTTGGATTCAGAGGAGGACTAGGAACGAGAGAGACTCTGTTCGCTTTTAACATTCTCACGCAAAGACGACTAGATATGAACCAGGATCTTTATGTCTTCTTTACAGATTATCAAAATGCTTTTGTTACAGTACATCAGAGTCAAGTCAAGTCAAATTTATTGATCACATGCGACATTATACAAAGTACATGTATGAGACAAGTCAAAGTTACAGACATACATCTTAAAAGTATATAAATTAATAAATACGATAAAACATACTTAAAAGTTATATTTAGAATATGGCTCTAGCTCACAAATGTATTGATGTACACACCTCCGAAAGTTTAGCTGATGTAAATTCATCCGTATATCTATTGGCAATTTGTTAAAGAAACTTATGGCTGCATAATGTGTCCTACCTTCCAACAAAACAAAACGATGTTGTGGAAGCATAAAGTGATTGTCTCTTAATCTTGTTGAATAAACATGCTTAAATTGAAATTTATTGAATCCATAAATTTTGCAATGTAAATACATTATACACGAAAATATATACAGACCAGGAATTGTAAGAATATTGTTTTGTCTAAAGATGCCTCTACAAGAATATCTAAATTTCATTTTATACATTATCCTAATAGCTCTTTTCTGAAGTACGAATATCTGCTCTAATTCAGAGGTACAACCCCAGACTTCAATCCCATATTTGGCTATTGAGTAAAAATTGGCAAAGTATACTGTTTTTAATATTGATATATTAAAGAGACGTGAAAGAATTCTCAATGCATAACATGCGCTACTTAATCTGGATTTCAAATTAGAAATGTGGTTTGACCATTTACAATTACTGTCTAACAATATCCCCAGCAACTTCGTGCAGTCTGTTTTATCTATTGCTGCTTGTATAGTGGCTTGATGGTTTAATAAATTATTTGACGTGAAAATCATATACTTGGATTTCTCTTCATTCAAAACTAGTTTGTTGGATAAGAAATAACTGTTGATGGTGGATAGTATCTGTATAGTTTTATTTTGCAAATTTTGATCGGATGTTGCTGTGACTAGAATGTTGGTGTCATCCGCATAACTGATGATGTTAACTCCACTCAGTGAATTAGTTACCAAAGCTATATCATTAATGTATACTATAAAAAGTAGAGGACAAAATACACTACCCAGAGGGACACCATAATGGATATCCAATGTGTTTGATTCGTTTACAAGTCCATTATATATTATCTTTACTTTTTGTCTTCTATTTTCTAGGTTGGAAGTAAACCATTTTCGAACTACACCACGAATACCAATCCCCTCAAGTTTTATTAGCAACAAATTATGATCCAAAGTATCAAAAGCCTTGGACAAATCGAGAAATAAACCACATGCCTTCTCTCGTCTGTCCAGAGCATCCAACACTAAGCTGACGAAACTTGCAAGAGCTGTAGTTGTAGACTTAGAAGGTGTTTGAAAATTATGCAAGACACTGTGCTTTTTTAGGAATGCGTTCATTCTAGTATAAACCAGAGTTTTAATTATCTTTGAAAACACAGATAAGAGACTTATGGGACGGTAGTTGTTAAGGTCATGTTTATCACCACTTTTGAATAAAGGGATTACAATAGATAGTTTAAACATACTAGGAAATATTCCTTGTTGAAAAGGGGCATTACAAATATCCGTCAGTGGATCTGCGAGAGCGTGAATGCATTGTTTTAATAACTTAGGGGAAATCTGATCAAAACCACAACTGTGTTTGGATTTAAAACTTCCGACTATACTAGTTATTTCCTGTGGGTTAGTTAGATATAAAAACATTGAACAACTATTACGGATTTTTGATGCTGATGTAAACCCACCTATTTTAGTAGGATCCAAAGCGGCAAGTAACTTTGGAGCCATTTCAACAAAATTTTCAGAGACATCAGAGACTCGTAGAGCTGTTAAAACATTAGAATGTGGACAATCGAGTTATTACGAGTTGTTGTCAATCTGTTTCTACTGGAATCAAAAAGCAAAGGTTAGAATCAAACATTTCGATAGAGAAATTATATAAATCAAAAAAGGTGTTAGACAGGGTTGCGTTTTGTCCCCATTGTATTTTATCTGTACCTACAGCAATATTGGTATACATAATTTTTAAGGAAGTAATTTTAAGAGGAAGAACAGGGTATATCAATAAACGGAAAAATCTTGAACAACATAAGAATCGCAGACGCACCGCTGTTTTGTAGGCAGTCTAGAAGCACTGCAACGCTTAGTAAATAGATTATACATCAAGTCAGTATAAAATATGGACTACAAATGAACGTTAAGGAAACTAAGTTCGCTATTATTTCTAAGGAACTTTCAGTAGGAAGACTAGATATCGAGGAAAAACAAGTAGAAGGTCTACAAATAGCTGATAACCTGGGTAAATAAAACAATCACAAAAATAAAACAATGATCAAGGTACAGAAATCAGGATATTGAAATTGCAAAAAAAATGTTTGTTAATCGAGACCTTTCTCTAGTGTCGAGGATAGGAGCCTTAACATGCTACGTGTTCATGTTTGTTGTATAAAATGGAAAGCTGGACACTAAAAGTGCATAATATAAAGAAGTTGGAAGCATTTGAGATGTGGTGCTATAGAATGCTTTTAAGAATACCATGGATAAAACGAGTTACAAATAAAGAAGTGTTAAGAAGGCTACAAAAAAATTGCGGGATCATAATAAACATCAAAACAAGAAAGCTGGGTTATTTAGACCACATTACCAGAGGTGCGAAATATGAGACAGTGAAGCTCATAACGCAAGGTAAAATTAAGAGTAAAAGAACCATAGGAAGACGAAGAATTTCCTGGCTAAGAAACCTAAGAGAGTGGTATAGTTGCAGCAAGTAGATCTTTTCAGAGCAGCCGCCAATAAGGTATGGATAGCTGTGATGATAGCCAACCTCCGATAGGAGAAGAAACTACAAGAAGAAGAAGAAGAAGATGGTATTTTAATAATCTTCCAGGGTATATTGTTGGGCAGTGGCTATAAGATCCGCAGAACTTACCACACTGTAAAGAAGTAGACAGAGTTGTGAGAAAAGCATAAAAGGTGGGGATGGTTGTTTATAAAGTCGTTTATTGGTTCAAGAGTGACTTAGAGATCTAATTTGGAATGTTGATTTTGTTCTTGGTTAGTAGGAGCCACTTCGTTTTGTTTTTGTCTTTGGAATACTAGGGTACATTTAATTAACTACTGTTTTTGGAGTTTGTATCTGTGTGAGAGTGAGTAGAGTGTTGATTAGATGAATAATCAATAGTGTGCTATTTGGATTCACCTTGTAGTTGGGACGTTTGAGAAGGTGAAGTTTGTGGAAATTAAGGGTCCGACAAAGATTGTGACGGTGAAGATTGTGGTTTGAAAGATATGATCAGTGAGTCGTTTTGTGATTGCGATTGGATATTGCTCGATATTGATGGTGTTGCTATTGGATGGTGGTTGTAGCGGATTCCTAGATTCTGATTGGAGGGTTTGGTATTCAATGCATAAGGACATTGTATGACCAACTTCTTGCATTTATAACAGTTTTTGTTATCTGAAGAAATGAATATTTTGTAGGCGTTATTTCCGTGGATTACTAATATTGACTCTGGAATGAAAGCATTATAAGGGTTTATGAAGACTTGATGTCTGAAGCTTAAGATATGGCTATGCTCTGGAAGACTGGCGTAAATATATAGGAATTATAGAGAAGATAACATATTTAGCTCAATTTTTTGTAATTCCTGAATTAAAATATGGTGGAGATTGTTGGCCTTACGTTAGATAAACTCAGCCCCTCGGATGGAAATACGAGTCTTCTTACAGGAACAATGCCCCTTTTATTTTTATTGTATCCCTATTTATTTTTAAATTCATCTACTAAGTGCTTCATAGATGGGTAGATACATATTCTATTGTTGGACAAGCGGCTTGAGAAGATAACGTTTTTTGGTTGAATTACGGTGCCTAATGGAATAAGGTAATCTCGTAAAGAAGTATTGTCTAATGCACAATAAAACAATAGCTTGTTCCTTGGAGGGAAACTGGTATTGTGATGTAATAGATGAGAAGTTTTGTGAAGCATTTTGTTGTGAAAATTTTTGTTGTCATATGGGATGATTTCTGTTGTTATCGCTGATTTGTTTTTTGTTACTAATAATTTATATATTTATTTTTTAAGTATAAAAATTAGTCTTGCTGCGATCATGCAGCAACCCAATATATAAATCTGAAAATATGCTACTCTTATCGTGGTATTTTCAATAGATACTTATACTAAATTTACAATCAAAATGCAGTAGAAATAAACAAACCAAGACACGTTAAATGCTACTAGGAGCACTCCCGAATCATAATTTACAAAGTTAATACATTGTAAATTATGATTTGGAAGTCCTCCTAGTAGCATTTAACGTGTTTTCGTTTGTTTATTTCTACTGCATTTTGAATGTAAATTTAGTAAATATATATACAAATAATGTTTACCTGTTAATAGGTTTCTCTTTGTATCACTAAGTAATTAGCACAAACTAGCTTTGCCACCTGTTTCTCGATTAGAACATTTCAGTATTTGATGCAGAACCAAAATTCCAACTAATTTAACTGTTAAAACAATATTGTATCTTTGAAAATCACTAAAAATTATTATTTTTGCAGGAGCAGGTTAAATATAATTTCAATATTGATTTTTACAGTTCCAATTTTGACATCGGATATATTGTTTTGCTTGATTTTTGAAGAGTATATTAAGCTTATCCGATAATATACATAGTATAGAAGATTCAAATTAAATTTTAGATACGGATTTTTCTTTATACGTAAGTAACTATAAAATTGGTTGTGGTTAGTACGCCACTGCCGTGGGCACCTAAGCCAGCCGTTGAAGCAAAGTACGAAAAAAATAATAAATTTTATAACCCCAGAGGCGGCTTTACCTATTGTGCAGGGTGTGCGGTGCACACGGGCGCCGGGATGTTGGGGGGCGCCGAGCGCCAAAGAGCGGGTCCTTTACTTTGTTTCAACATAAAATATGCTTTAAAACGATTAATGAAAAATTACATTGACACTTAAGCGCGATTTATAGATTGCCACTCGCCCGTCCAGATTAAAGATTGCCGTCCATTCCTAAAGCTTGAAGTCTTTTATTTTGTCGGTCTTTTACTTCCCACACTTCCGAGTTGTACAGGACAATTCCTTCCACGATAGTTTGGTAGATTCTTTTCTTTGTCTGATTTTGCAATCCTTTACTCCACCAAATGCCAATCAGCTGTTTTATAGCTTTTCTTTCTTGACTTATTCGATATTCTATATCTTGATCGCATGTGGAGTTTTTGTCAAAAATAGAACCTAGATATTTAAATTTTTCACATCCTTTTATGTATTCCCCTTCTAATTCTAAGTCTTCAGTATCACTTCCGACTACAAGGTATTTAGTTTTCTCAATGCTCATTTCCAAACCCCACTTTCGTTACTCCTCTTTCAATTTTCTAATCATGTAACTGGCGTCTTCTTTATCAGCAGCAATCACAACTTGGTCGTCAGCAAATATCAACGTATAAAAATAAGAATCTCCTACTGGTATGCCCATTGTGTGGCATTTCCTAGTCCAATATTCTAACACATATGTAAGGTAAATTGTAAATAAAGTGGGCGACAGACAGTATCCCTGTAAAAGGTCTTTCGAAGTTTTAAAGGTATTTGAAAGTTCCGTTCCAATTCCTGTTGTTGCATTAGCATAGAGATCTTTTATTGTTTGGATCTATTTTCTATTTAAAGTGGTTATTTGTAATACCTTAAACATTTTTTTCTCTGGGAACGGTATCGTATGCTTTTTTTAAGTCTACAAATACCATGTGAGCTTCCAGATTTCTAGCAGAACGTTTTTCTAGTAGTTGCCTTATGCAGAAAATGTTATCTGTGCATGATCTTCCTGCCCTAAATCCACTTTGATCTCCGGACTCTTGCGACTCCTTTTCTATCCGTTTCTTTATTATACGTCCGTACTGTCTTCCAACTGAGCTGGTCACACCAATGCCTTTGTAATTACTACAATTTTTTCTACCACCCTTTTTGTATGTAAAGGTAGTTATGGACTTTTTCCACTCAGAGGGCAGGTCACTATTGCCTGAAAAGCATGAGTTGAATATTTCAACTAAAATTTCTTTTGCTTGTGTCGTGCTGTGCTTGATGAGTTCAATTGGAATACCTTCGGGACCAGGAGTTTTATCGTTTTTCATTTCTCTTAACGTTAGTTCTAGTTCTTCAATTGTTATATCTTCTAGTTGTTCCAGTTTTTTCATTCCAGGTTGTTTGGGTCGATGATAGTTTGCCTTACATATTCCTGTCTATTCTCTTGCAATAGGTTTTTAAAGTATGTTTCCCACTCGTTTATATTTATAAGGGATATCTGGCATTTGTCTTATACGTTTTGTCTTGTATTTTGTTATATATTGATATTGTTCTCCAAGCTTCTCCGCTTTTTTTCCTCCCATAAGAGTGTCTAATTCTTGACATTTCTTCAGCCACATATATTCTTTGGTTTTAATCACTTCTTTTTTTGTTTCCATTCTTATTCTTGCATAGGTTTTTCGGTCTTCTGAGCAATTGGTATTGAGCCATTTTTGATATACTTCTTTTTTCCCTCGTCTTTTGTTTTAAAGAATCTGTAAACCAAGGGTGATGAGTGTTATTTGAGGATTTTTCTCCTAACGCTTCGAATGCAGCTTCATGTAAGCACTTTTTTAGCCGATCATATTTTTAAAGGTTCATTTTAAAAAGTTCTTTTTTAATTAAATATTTTTAACAGATTTGGGTAGGTTGTTCTGATGCCGTGAATACATATTGGCTCCCGACATCATTTAATATTGCATTATTTGCATCTGGATTTTTGTTTGCATTATAAGCGTACCTAATACCCTCTAATACTCTATGTACTAGTACTAGGTAGGTAATACCTATTCAACTATTCCATTAATTTTGACTGCGCGTCTACCAAAGGGCGCCAGGGCATCGACTGCACACGGGCGCTACATAGGCTAGAGCCGCCTCTGTATAACCCTGGCATCGTCATTTCATCGCACATAAACACGTTTTCTAATCAAGTAGGTTCAAGGTAGAGCTCTTTTTCTTCTTCCTCTAATGGCGCTACAACCCTTTGTGAGTCTTGGCCTGCTTAAGAATATCCTTCCATTCTGCCCTGCCGGATACTTTCCTTCGCCACTGCCTGATGATCATGGTTTTAAGATCCCCTCTTCGTCGTCTATCCATCTTTTACGGGTTCTTCCTCTTGTTCTATTTCCTTGGGGCTTCCATTTCTGGATTACTTTTACAGCTTGATTATCTGGCATTCTTTCTAGGTGACCAAGCCAGTTTAATCTTTGTGACTTTACAAATCTAACAATATCTGCGCTCTGCATTAGTTCATCCAGCTCGTGGTTCATTTTAATTCTCCACGAACCATCGCTGCATTGGGTTGGTCCAAATATCTTGCTTAGTATTTTGCACTCAAATATTCTTAGATGATTTTCATCAGTGGTTGAGAGGGTCCACGTTTCACATCCATATGTGACCACTGGTCTAATCACTGTTTTGTAGATTCTAAGCTTAGACTCACGATTCAATAACTTACCTTTCATTAAGTCTTTGTATGCATAAAAGCACTCATTACCGCTAAGAATCCGTGCTTGTATTTCTTGACTGATGTTGTTATTGTCATTTATTATTGAGCCTAGGTAGAGAAAAGTGGAGGCATATTCTTAGGTATGGTTGTCTACCTTCAGATTCTCATGTTGATTCGACTTTGCGCACTCCTTATATTTTATTTTGCTTTCATTTTTATATAGGCAAAACTTAGCAGCTTTTCGTTTCAGCTCTATAGCTGTTTAGCTTAATGTCCTTTTGTTGCGGCTTATTATGGCAACATCATCCGCATATGCGCATATTTGCATAGATCTTGTATTAATGTAACCAATTATAGCCAATTTTCTAACAACAGCTTCTAAAGTTAGATTAAAAAGTGTTGTGAGTTGTAGATAAGGCATCACCTTGTCTAACTCCATTTTCAATATCACATGCCTCTGTCATATCTCCGTCTATTTTCACCATAGCTCTGGAACCCTCCAAAGTTATTCTGCTTGATTCTGCTCCCGATAAGTTTAACTAGCTTATTGGGTATCCCTAACATATATAGTTGCTTTAACATCTTTTGTCGATCTACTCCATCAAACGCCTATTTGAAAGCGATATACAAGATGTAAATTGGTATATTATATTCAACATATTTTTCGTGTATATACAGTATGCGGCAAAATAAACAGTACTAAAATGAATATTGACATGTTTGTGATTATTTATATATCTAGTATAACACAATATAGCATTGCAAACATTATTCACTATCACGACGACGCTAGTTCCCGATAAAACATATGTTAAAGATGTCCTCTGGCCAGTGGCGGATCTATGGGGAGGGAAAATGAGGAATTCGCCCCTAACAAGGTCCACAATTAAGAAAAAAAAATTTTCAAACATAAAAATATTAGCTGACGTGAAACCGACGCCACAGAAAAACAAATTCAACCCAATAAACAAGATATTTAGTTAGTAAAATTAAGGGAATTTAATGCTATTAATCTTTTTTTATTAGTGTTTTCATGTCTTTTGGGGGGTTTTTTATTGGAAGATTCCCCTAAGGCAAATTTCCCCTCCCAAGGGAAATCTCTAGATCCGCCACTGCCTCTGGCACGAAAAAATCTTTAATTCTAGTCAGCAATTCCGAAATGGCAGACGGTGGATCTGTCTGACTCCTTCAGCATTCCGCGTATGTACGCGTCTAGTGGTGTTAGTTCTGGTGAGTGGCAAATCTCAAAATAATCTCGCAGTATTTGAAGAGACACCCTGGCAGTGTGACAGGTTGTCCCGTCCTACTGAAACCATTGTTGATTTGAAGCTTGGACCGTTTTCGTCATCTTTTCCGTATGACCGAAAAAAGTACTAAACCATAAGAAATATTTCTGCAAAACTGAGAATTATTCTGAAACACCTAACATTATCACGACATTCACATAAGTTACAACGACGTTCAAAAACCGTTCGGTACGTTTCGGCCCATGACACATACAAATTTGATGCATACGACTTTTAGTATTACTGTTTATTTTGCCGCATACCGTATATTAGAGCTGATCTTTAAAAACAAGAAAAGAATTTGATTTTCTTTCATCATATTTGAGGCGCTCAGAGCAACAGTGGCCTAACCCACAAATTAAGCATTTTTAGATTAATATATCAATAAAAGCAGCAACATTAAATCTTCCTATTAACAAGGGTCTACACAACCTACCTCTATGTTTGGCTAAATGGTCCTACATAATTTGTAGCGCCATCCCATAAGCACAATGTAAATACGAATGCAAAGATTGTATTTATCTCAAAACATCGTTTTTGGGATTAGGCCACTGTTGCTCTGAGCGCCTCATTTATACAATATATAGGTACTTTAAAGTTTCTTTTTGTATTGAAATAGTTTTCACCTTAATTAAATATACATATTTTCTTGCTTAGTTTTTGAAGAGTAGAGAAACTTATCTGAAAATATAGAAAATCTCAGGTTTTGATACAGATTTTTTTTTAAACAAATATAAAATTGGTTGTTCTTACTCCGCCACTGTCGTGGGCACCTAAGCCAGCCGTTGAAGCAAAGCACGAAAAAAATAATAAATTTTATATCCCTGGCATCGTCATCTCATCGCACAGAAACACGTTTTCTAATCAAGTAGGTTCAAGGTAGAGCTAATTATCGATAATAATCGAAAAGATGATCGATAAAAAAAGTGAATCGTTCTTACTCTTGGTTGGTATACACATATACGTGAACGATCTTTATTAGGTGACTACAAAATTGGTTTGGGAAAAAACGTTCTGGTGATCAGGTGATCAACGATGAGAAAATATTGAGAAGGTGTTACTACGTCTAAGAAATAACTACGAAGAATATTTGCGGAATTTATTATTACCTATTTATATACAGTAGGAAAAATGAAAGAATACCCATGAACGAGCATATATAACACACTGTATTTTCCTGGCACCGTGTCACACAAAAAATTGGCCAGCACAAGTACATGTAATAATTATTGTTACATATACTTGTACTGGATAATTTTCTTTGTGACACGGTGACAGGAAAATACAACGTGTTTTATATGTTCGTTTATGGGTATTCTTTCATTTTTCCGACTGTACATAATTTTAATTTTGGATAAAAGTATTAAAAAATGCATACAGCAAAGTTAGGAGAAACTAGATATAAAGAGGATTGGACAAAGATTATAGTTAGTAAAATGAGGATATAACGAAAATTTGAAAATACTTTATCAAATATATGTTTTGGATGTAAGACACTAGTATAAAATTTGAAATTCTACAGGACCATATACAACAAGGTATTTATACCAAAAAAAATAGCCGATAAAGGCAGAAACACGTATATCATCCGAAGCGATGGAGTCTAGTAAATCTGGGCAAAAATAAAAGCAGATACCTTAGACTCAACTAAAGAAGCTCTGAAAGAAAGAGGGATTTATGAAAACAAGTTTCTCCCAAAAGCGAAATTGGTGGTTCAGTAAGAACAGCGGTGAAGGAAAAATAGAAGGAAAATAAAAACGCTTACCTGAAGTGCATGTCAAAGAAGACACAAAAAGTGTATGAAAATTAACAAGATACATTAACGTAAGACAAAAGAATATGAAATAAAACACATGCGTTTATACGAAGAATTGAAAATTAGCACTGGGTTCTCAAAAGAACTGGAGCACGATTTTTATGGATTGCAACAAGAAATAGGGCACTCTATAAGAGGTCAAAGAGCGAAGAAGGAGGAATTAATAGACCCGAAACACATCGAAAAGGATGTACGGATTAACTATGTAAAGAGATTATAAACATAAGAAAAACAAATATCGATAGAACCACAAATACCAAAAACTACCATAAACAAAGAAGTTCACATAAGCAAGCATGAGGTATAAAAGACACGTGAAAAACTAAATAACAAAAAAGTTATAAATAAAGATAGGATCCCAAAAAAATTATTAAAATTTACAGCAATGACGGATCCTCTGACAACATTAATTAACAAGATTGTAAGATACAATAGACTAACAGAGGGGTGCAGGACAAGCCAGCTAATTCTACTATTCAAAAAGGATGATAAGGAACAACCAAAAACTACAGAGGTATCAATTTACTAAATACTACCCTGGAATTTAACAACTAAGACTTTGCAAGTACAAATAAATCAGCTTATAAATTTAGAAGATGAGCGGGGGACAAGGCAAATCTGCAGAGTCTACACGAGATCAATAATGCCACATCAACTACAAAACAGTAAGCACTAGTGACGGCGTCCCCTGGAAACGTCTACTAGTATACGGCTAATCCTTCCAACACCTTAACAACCAAATAAGAGGGCAAACATCAAGCCATAACGGTTCTTCTCAGAGCCAACACTGACAGTAGCGAGCATAAATATTGAGGGCATCACTACAGCAAAACAAGGCATCTTATCAGAATTCTGCAAACACACGAAACTGCAGCTTCTTCTTCTTCTTCCTTCTTGTATATAGGCTTTAAAGCCTGTTTTTTCTTCAATATTAGCCTCCTAAATTGTTATAGCACCATCTTTTTCTTGGTCTGCCAATACTTCTTCGTCCATTTGGTGATTTATCTCGTGCTTTCGTACTACCCTATCCTCTGCCATTCTACTAATGTATTCGTTCCACTCCTGTTTCCGGTTTGTCATCCATCCATTTATGTCTTCTACATTGCATGATCTTCTTATGTTTTCGCTTCTCTCCCTATCCAACAGTCTTTTCCCTAATATTCGTCGGAGTATTTTCATCTCTGTTGTTTCTAATAGTCGTCTCGTTTTAGATGTGTCAGGTCTTGTCTCCGCCGTGTATGTCAATATAGGTCTAATTGCTGCTTTATAGATTCTTGCTTTTGTGTCTTGTGTTAAATGTTTGTTCTTACAGATTGTGTCGTTAAGAAATCCCACCACTTTATTTGCTTTTAAGCTTTGTTGTCGTACTTCCTCTTCAACATCTCCGTAACTGGTTATATCTATTCCCAGATATTTAAACCTTAGCTTTATTATTTTCCCATGAATTTCGTAGTGGGTATTTAGATGTTGTCATACATTTGGTTTTTTCTGCTGATATTATATTGTATTTCTTGGCTGTTGTATTGAAGATGTTTGTTAATCTTTGGAGGTCGTCTTCTGTCTCGGCGATTAATGCGGCGTCGTCTGCATAACATAATATTTGGATTTCTTTGTTCCCAATTCTGTAACCAAGACCTTTACGTACTGCTTCTATTATTTCGTCCATTATTATATTAAAGAGCACTGGGCTTAACGAGTCACCTTGTCTGACTCCGCTTTGTACTGGTATAAACTGCGTTAGTTTTCCATTTATCTTTGCCTGTACTCGATTATGAAAGTAGATGTTTTCGATGGTTTGTATAATATTGATTGTCCTTCACATAACATTTCGAACATTTGTACTTATGGTAGTGGTCTTTTCGGGCCGCTGATCACAGTTTAAAGAAGCAGAAGAAGAAAAAGAAGATTATTAAGCTTCTTGACAAGTGACTTCCGCGCATCACTGTTTTTTTTCTGTGCGTGTACTGATCACAAGTGCTTTCCAAATAGTTTTATAAAAATTATTAGACAGTGTTTAAAATACCACAAAAGTCATCAGAGAATAATTGTGTATCCCGAAAGACGCGGAAATATGAAAATTTGCAACAGAAACTGGTAGAGTTAAGGTATTTATATGATATTTTTGGGTTTTATCCCAAAAGACCAAGTTATTTATAAGATATTTTTGAATCATTTTATGTTAGATAAATTAAATTAGGTATGAATAGATCGAACTATAAATATTTAATATTTACGAAATGACAATTTTAACCAAATTCAAACTTGGGGTCCTTTTTTGTTGTTATCAATATATTTTCTCTGTTGTCATAGTTACTATATCTCGCCTTCTTCCCTATTCGAAATACTCAAAACGTCAATAGTATTTGTCAAAACACACAGAGATGTAACAGGCGCTATGTTGCCACACTGCACTGATTTTCCTATTAATGTTTATTTTGTAGCAAAATGTCCGACAGACATGATATTATGCAAAAATTTATATTGTTTGTGTCAAGAAGGATACCTTAAGGTAGCCCAAAGTAATACAGACTACATTATTGGGGGTTTAAAAATAAAATTATAGCCCAAAGGTTTAAAATAGAACAAAATAAAGGGTTTACCAATAAAATTAGAGCAGGGGTGCTTTTAAGCAGCCCAAAAAATCTTTATGATTATTTGACCTGCCTCTATTTTTCAGAGGTACTCTACAGTAGTACAGAAGTTTAGAATAGAACAAAATATATTAGTTTAACTGCTTTTGTAAATTTTACTTCGATTTCACGTTACAAGCAAGTTTACTTGCACTAAATTATTTGTTTGGTTTTGTGTTCAAACAATAAAACTAGAGCAGAGGTATTTTTTAGTAGCCTAGACAATCTTTATGATCATTTTATCTGCTTCTATTTCTCAGAGGTATTTTTACAGTAGCCCAGCAGTTTGGAATACAATAGAATTATATTTATTTCACTACTTTTGTAAATTCTACTTTGATTTAAGATTACAAGCAAGTTTAATTACACCAAGCTTTTTGTTTGGTTTGTCTTCAAACAATAAAATTACAGCAGAGGGTACTTTTTAGCAGCCCAGACAATCTTTATGATTATTTTATCTGCTTCTATTTCTCCGAGGTACTTTAATGTAGCCCAGAAGTTTAGAATACAATAAAATGTATTTATTCAACTACTTTGTGCACATTTTGCCTAGATTTCATATTACGAGGGTAGTAAGTTTACTGCTTACATTAAATGTTTGTTTGGTTTGTCCTCAAACAATAAAACTAGAAGAGGGTACTTTTTTTTAGTAGCCCAGAAAATCTTTATTTTGAGCTACTCCTATTTCGCAGAGTTACTTATAGTAGCCCAGAAGTTTAGAATAGAATAAAATATATTTAACTACTTTTTGCACATTCTGCATTGATTTTTATCGTCTACCTTAATATTACAAAGTTAGTAAGTGTACTTACAATAATTTTTTGTTTGGTTTTGTCAAAAATATTAAACAAAGATACAAAATCAGCTTTATTAAGTCATCTCGAAGTCATTACGAAGCCACAAAAGACCACTGTTTATCCAAAGACTATACCACAAAGCCAAGCTGCTGTTTCCACTCAGCATCCATCAAGAGTTCTTTCAGAATCTAGCAACTTTAATCAGCAGCGTTTAAACTTCAATTCAACCTTGAGCAGACCAAGAATTGGACAAAGTCAGTACTCAAATCACCCTCTACTAGCATCGAGATGCAAACAATCGAACAGACAGCAGTACCAAAAGCAAATGAGAACAACCAGGATGTCATACTAAATGTCAATAAAAATTAATAGGGTAATATGGCTAATTGTATTAAAATATGGAAAGGGATTACTTCAGATAAGAAATTTTTAAGTTTGGTCTAAGGTTTTAATATTTTATTTAAAACAACGCCCTCTGAAGAGAGAGCACCAAAAGTTCTCATAGACCCAAACTGGTCGTATGACAAAAAAAAAAAAAAATTACTTGAAAAGTAATTAAAAATTACTATTTCTCCTTCTTCACATACAAAAGGACAATTTATTTTTCGTAGTTTTTTGTGCCTAAAAAGACGGAAATCAGAGAATTTTGTTTTGAATTTAAAATAATTAAATTGCTTTATAGAAGCCACATATTTTAAGCTGGAAGACTATAATAGGTCAGTCCTCAAGCTCATTTTCAAGGGTTATGGCAAAAATAGATTTAAAAGTTGTCTATTTTGCTATTCCTGTTCATTAAAATTCTAAAAAATATTTAAAATTTAAGTACAGAACTTTTTTATATTAATTAAACTGTTTACCATTTGGTTTGAATAATATCTCGGCTTTTATATTTACAAAAACTTTAAAACCAGCCCTAAATAATCTAATAACAGGAGGCTTTACTTTTGTCAATTTTTTAGAGGACCATTTACCAATTTCAAAATCATATTTAAAATGTAAAGAAAATATTGTTTAAACATTTTCTATGTTTTTTCTGCTTGGGATTTACTATAAATAAAAAAAAAAAGGAAAAGTATACTTTCACCCCCACAAAATATAACTTTTCTTGGTTTTACGTTTGATTCGAACCTGATATATTTTGCACCTGCTGACAAAAAAAAAAAATCTAATAGTATTCAGAACATCAAAAATAAAAATACATGTAAAATAAGATCATTTGCAGCCTTAATCGGTCAGTTTGTAACAGTTCGTCCATTTATGGAAGTTAAATATGGAAAATTATACTAAAAAAAAAAAAACAATATATAAATAAATACAAAAGAAAAGTAGCCTCTTTCTTAAACTAATAGTTATAACACTAAAATGACCATACCTAAATACTTAAAAATGATTACAATTGGTGGTTAAATAACATACCAATTAGTGAGCGAAATATAAAATAATCCAATTATGTACTTGAAATATTTTGCGATGCATATATCTTTTAGCATGGAGGGTATGCTGCATTGATAACAAAACTCATGGTTTTTGGAGTCATGAACAACAACTACATATAAATGTACTTCAGTTACTAGCAGCATATAGTGGCTTGAAATCCTTTTTCAACGAATATAGGAATTGTAACATTTTGCTAGGAATAAATAACGCAACAGCTGTGTCTTGCATTAACAAGATGGGTAGTGTACAGTACTCAACACTTGCAGATAAGTTTAATAATTCTGTGAAAATAGGAATTTAAAAATTATTTTTGCATCTGTAACAGTAAAAAGAATGCTTTTGCCTGACTCGGAATCAAGATCTTTAAAAATAGAAACAGAGTAGGTATTCTTTAAGTGATAATTGTGTTACTATAATTTTTGAGCAGCTTCTTATTCCAGAAATCGATATGTTTGCCACATATCCTAAAAAAAAAAAATGTGCAAGGTATGTAATTTTGAACCCTGACCCCGGATCAGAGAAAGCCAATGCCTTAACTCTAGATTGGCATGGATTTAAATTTTATGTTTTTCAGCCTTGGTACACAACCTTTGACCACCATACCTTACACAACCAAAAAGATAATTATGGACCTGATAAAAATTTAATCTAGAATTTTTTTTGGGGTTTTATATCCAGGACATCCTTTGGGTTTCCGTATTCTTGTCAGGCAAGCTTTTTAAGAAAAGGCATTCCTGAGGATTCCATCCCATCTATTACAACAAATCACTAAATCTGTATGATACAGTTTTCAAGAGATGGTGACGGTTTAGTATAAAATAATAAACATTTTGCTTATGAATTATCAAATTTTAATTTTATTAAATCTATCGTAGAACCGGATTATAATTATAGCTCGTATTAACATTCACAGTGCTGCATTGGCGTTGATAGAAGATATCCTAGAATATTATAAAAACATTTTTAAATTTTTTTTACAAATGTATATATAACCTCAAACCTTAATTGCCCAAATATTAATTAACTTGGGACCCTCTACCAGTATTACTTTATTTAGAAACATTATTTCGTCTCACAAGCCTTTCCCTGAAAGATCTTACTTACAAACTTGTAATGTTGATTGCACTCACTTCAGTTCAGAGGTTGCAAACCCTGTACCTAATAACAATTCAGAATATTTTCATGGATCAAGATAAAATTGACATTTTGATATAACATAGGATAAAGACTTCCCCAAAAAATAATAATAATAATAATAAATAAACAAATATCAACCTATTTAAAACAAAAAACACAGTTGAGAGTGTTTAGAGATTTCTAAAACATTCGTCCTCAATCGGAAGACAATTTGTTTATAACTAAAAACAAAAAAAAAAGAGACGTATAAAGCAACATCTACCCAGGCGTTGAGTAGATAGATATAACATTTTTTTAAATTAAAAATATAGACACTAATATTTTTAAAGTGTATAGTGTCAGACATGCATCTACCTCAGCGGGAGTTAGAACTGGATTATAGAAGATATTAGAGAGACGACGAGATGGACAGAAAATTCTCAAGTATTCAATATTTTTTATAATAAACCTCTAGCAAAAGATTACGGACTCTTTGCAAAACCGTATTGTCTGGTGAGTCCATGTAATTGTATGTAATTGTAATTATATTACATGTGTAGGTTACTAATATTAGTAAGAACATTAATTTTCTTATTATGTTTATTTGTACCTGGTTGAAAGTACACATCTCATATAATTAAAATATAAACATGAATCTTAATTAATAATTGCTCTAATATATTAGTTAGGTATACATATGTATATTATTTTTGTAAAGTTTCTAAAAAAAAAAAAAAAATTGCTAAGTACTATTCATTTTTGGATTGCAATGTACTTTTGTTTATTTATCGCACAATATTGTTTAATCTTTCAACAGCCTACCATAAGTACAAATGTTCGAAATGTTATGTGAAGGACAATTAATTGATTGGTTGACTTACCTGTTAAGGAGGGACAATCATAATTGTCCTATCTTACATTTCGAACATTTGTACGCTCCCCCCCATTGATTCTTTTGAACCCACCCATGTCTTGTGCGATAAAAATTAAATAAAAAAAAAACAGTGATGCGCGGAAGTCACTTGTCAAGAAGCTTAATAATCTTCTTTTTCTTCTTCTGCTTCTTTAAACTGTGATCAGCGGCCCGAAAAGACCACTACCATAAGTACAAATGTTCGAAATGTAAGATAGGACAATTATGATTGTCCCTCCTTAACAGGTAAGTCAACCAATCAATTAATTGGTATGTTTCTTCTATATAGTAAGACGTCTTCGACTTTGATGCGATTGAAAGCCTTTGTCAGGTCTATAAAACATATATATGCTGGTTTATTGTACTCAATGGCCTTTTCTGTGATTTGTCTCAGTAAAAATCTGCGGCGTCTAGGCAGGATCTTCCGGATCTGAATCCTTGTTATTCATCTGATAAAGTTGTTAGCTTATTGATTTTGTTGATTAGGACTTTGCTTAAGTGCGGTGTTCAGTAGATTTATACCTTTATAATTGTTGGGGTCTTCTTTGTCTCCTTTCTTGAACATTGGTATCATTATGCTGTTTCTCCATGTTTTTGTATAAGTTTTGTCATCTCTAGGGTTATACTTTCTTATCCGTATTTTAAAACCTCGTTGATTTTTCCATCTGGTCCTGACGACTTTCTATTTTTGAGTGAATTTATGGCTATCTCCTATCTCTACTTCCTGAAAACTGATTTCTATTTCGTGTCTTAATTCAGGTAGGTTATTGTTTTGATTATTTTTTTCCTTTTCTTTAAACAGTTCCGTCAAGTATCTTTCCCATTCGTTTGCTGGTATGTTATTGTATTCCTTCAATTCTACAATTTCTTTCCATTGGTTTCTTATGAATCTCCATATTTGTTTTTGTGTTCCATAGAAGTCGCTTTCCATCCTTTTTGTAAACTGTTCCCAGTGTTGATTTTTTGTTCTTCTTACCAATTACTTTGTTTCACTTCGTATTCTTCTATAGGTGTCTCTGAATTCTGGAGAGTTTGATGTTTTTTACTTCATGTACGCCTTTCGCTTCTCTTTACATTTCTCTTTTATTTCTTTTCTAAACCATGGTGTATTGTTGTTGATTAAACTGCAGTGAGACCGAAAATCTCAGATATGAAACTGATTGCGGAGATACCACACAATAAGCATGGGAGCGCGGTGTGAGAACTCAAACCATAGTCTCATCTGTATGAACAACGAATGAAAACGGTATAGAGGTAATTACCATTGAGATCGGAAAATGCACAATAACCTCGGTATAGAAGTCCCCAAACGACCCTTTTATATTTTCACCCCAACTAACTTCCAATCACAACCTAAGCAGCTTATACTGGGAGACTTTAACAGTCACAGTTTACGCTGGGGCTACGCAAACTCGGATGCAAATGGAAACGCGGTAGAAGCATGGGTTGAAACGAGTGGCCTCACGCTAATCCATGATCCTAAACTTCCACCATCTTTTCACAGCAAAGACTGGAAAAAAAGATATAACCCGGCTATCTGTTTTTCAAGTAAAAATATCGAAGACCGATGTACCAAAGTAGTATATGGCCCCTAACCAAAAACTCAGCATAGACAAATTGGTATAAACATATTTCCAATTGTCAGACCACAAACTATTCCGTTCAGAAGGAGATTTAACTTAAAAAGGCAAACTGGCAAAAGTATGCACACATGCTAGATTCTGAGCTGCTACGTCTTGAATAAAAAGTAGAGAACTACGAAAAATTTGTAGAAGTAATAAAAATGTGTCTAGAAAAGCTATTCCCAGAGGATAAAGGCAACAATATGTTCCCGGGATGTCCAGCGAGTCCAAAGAACTAATGAAAACATACGAAACCCTCTATTCCACTGACCCTTTTAGCCAAAAAACGGTTGACTGCGGAGAAGTCCTACTCCAACAGCTAAGTCAAGCCAGAAAAGAAAAGTGGATTGAAACCCTGGAAAAAATGTTCATGACACATAGTAGCAAAATAGCAGGAAACCTTGTAACAAACTTAGAGGGGATCCAAAAGAACATAAACCACCTTGCAAAGTTACAGCAAACCAAGTTGCTACTCAACTCCTTATGAATGAAAGAACTAAGAACACATATATAAAGACCCATATACTAGAATAAGATTGAATCAAGAGACAAACCACCTAGGAACTCCTTTTACAGTAAAAGAACTCCACGGCGGTATGAACAGGTTAAATAACGGGGAAGCTGTAGGCCAAGGAGCAAAAAACTGGATCTGGCAACTTTATAATACGTGCTGCAAAGACTGCAAAATTCCAAAATCATGGAGAAAATCTAAAGTAATAGCCTTGTTAAAACCAGGAAAGGACCCAGAAAATCCCAGTAATTACAGACCTATTTCGTTGTTGTGTCACTTTTCAAACCGTATGAGAGACTCATCCTCGCCACAGTAGAAAAAAATGTCGACAAGCACCTCATCCCACAAGGAGGATCCAGACCCGGCAAAACTTGCAGCGATCAAGTCCTCGCACTAGCAGAACACATTAAAGAGGGCTTTGAAGAAAAACTTATAACAGGGGCTGCTTTTGTAGATTTGACAGCAGCCTATGATATAGTAAGGCACAAAACATTACTCCGCAAATTATACGACACTCTCAATGATCACCATGTGGGTAAGTTCTTATACTCCTTACTACAAAACAGACGTTTTTTCGTTATGCTGGAGGGCAACGTATGTAGGTGGAGAATTCAAAAGAACGGCCTCCCACAGGGATGTATTTTAGCACCAATGCTCTTCAATATGTACACAGACGACCAACCTACGCCGACTGAAACCAAGCATTTCCTCTATGCTGAAGATCTCGCAATATGTGCTCAGGGAAATAGCTTTGAAGAAATGGAAGAGAAACTCGAGACTGCCTTAAAACAATGACAAAGTACTATCTGCACAATTCCCTAAGACCCAATCCCTCCAAAACCCAAGTCTACGCCTTCAACTTTCTCGCAAAGGACGCCAAGCGAAAACTCCAAATTGTCTGGAATGGTATAGTACACTAGAACACACAGACCAACCTATATATCTTGAAGTAATTCTGGACCGGTCCCTCACCTACAGACAACATTACATAAAAACTAGAGAGAATGTAACAACTAGGAACAGCATACTCAGAAAGCTAACGGGAACTAAATGGGGTGCATGTCCTGGCGTCTTAAGAACAACGTCACAGGCATTGTGTTTCTCAACTGCTGAATATACGTGCCCCGTTTGGGGCAGATATGCACACGCCAAACAAGTTGATACTGCGCTAAATGAGACATGCAGGATAATAACGGGGTGCATGAAATCAACGCCACTCTCAAATCAATATAAAGTAGCAGCGGATTTTATAGAACCCTCACCACCCAGAGGCGTTGTAGAGCAAATAGAGAAAATTAAACAGATTGCGGACGAGTGGCATGCCCTATACAAAGCTCGAACACCACGAAAGCGACTAAAATCCAGGAAAAGCTTCCTTGGAACAGTGCATGATGAACCGCCTGAGTATTTTCCTCTTCCTCAGGTTCAATGGACTGGCCAGTCTCTAGACTTTAAAACTTGCAAAACTATGAATAGGATAGCAAATATACCATTTCTTTTCACTTTACAACAAAAACCCAGTTATTTACTCCAGAGTTATTTTTAAATTCTGAATATTTAATTCTTCGATGAATTCTTGATAAAAATGTCGAAAAATTTGTACCTCTCATAATTTCTCTTTACCTTTCTACGTTTGCATTTAAAGTGACTAAGTGTACATAAGTGAATGTAGATTTATGACTTCTCGGGAATCTGTTGACCCCTCGTAGAAGCTTCTATCTCAATTCCTCGGTACAAATTAATATGTGTCAAACATATCCCCCCGGAATATAAATAATCTAGCGTTAGCTCTCACCAGTGGTCGAACAGCGGGACTTCGGAGCTACCGCGGCGATGCTCTATTGTCAATTAGAACTGGCACACTCGATCATGTTTATTGGATTAATGAGAGATGCTCGATTGTTAACCAGTGTCGGCCACACTCGCGTCTGCACAAGATGTGGCTCTGGCCACATTTTGATTTGTTGAAATGGTCGAAACGTTTGATTCGGATGGAGAGGTTATTTTGATTGATTGTGAAGAAGAATCGGAAATTTATTACTGACACTCGATTTAGATTGATTGGTTTGGCTGCTGGAATTTATCACCAATGCCCTTGGTTCTGGCAGCGTTTCACTAATAGAGCAATGCTGATCTTGAGTTTGATTTAATTTGAAATTATTGGTGTTAAGTATCTGAATACATTTACACTGACAGTTCCATAAAATGTTATTTACCTAAAACGCTGACTAGATCAGATATTGATATTGATATTGACATACATGTAGGTTAAAATTTAGGGATATTTTATAAGTTTGTTTCGCGTTTTAGGAAAAGGCATTTAAAAATAAAAAGAAACTTCTATGCGATTTGAGTTTAATTCTAATTTACTTCAATAACGTTGTGTTTTTAAGTTATTTCTTTACTCATCAATGTTTCTTACTGAGATTGTTACTTGCATTAATAGAAAATGGACTTAGCCAGAGAGCTGTTGCTGTACATCTGGACATGACACCACTCGTGATGATCGCTTTATTGTGTCAACAAGATTAAGAACTCGTCACCTTAATGCCGTTTAACTGCAACAACAGCTCCGTGCAGTAGAAGTGGTTATTGGTCAGGTGGACAGTAAGACGAAGACTGGAGGAAAATAATCTTCACCGCTGCTGTACACGATATACACCGCTGATGTACCTAGAACACCAGGTACCCTTATGAGCCTCTACGCCGACGACACAGCGATAGCGGCCAAACATAGAAACGTAGATATAGCAGTGACCAACCTGCAAACTGCGCTACAAGAAATAGAGGAATGGAGTATAAAATGGAAGATAGCTATCAACTCGGAAAAGACACAAGCGGTTCTATACAAGAAAGGAAGACAACAACCAGAGGAACAGCTGACGGTACAGAACACCCCCATCGAGTGGAAAAACGAAGCTAAATACCTAGGAGTCATCATGGACAAAGGATTAACCTTCCAAAAACATGTAGAAGCCACAGTCCAGAAGGCCAACATAGCGAGAGCAACACTAAGAGGACTTACAGGCAGAAAAAGCAAATTAAGACTAAAAACAAGGTTAAGATTGATAAACAGCATTATACTACCGGTATTAACATACGCATCTCTCGCATGGGGACAAGTATGTAACACCCACAAAAAGAAGATTCAAGCGGTCCACAACAGCAGCTTGAGAGAAGCCGCCAGAGTCCCAAGATACGTAGCAGAAAGATTCCTGTTCAGAGAACTCCAACAGGTGAGAGTCACCGAAATTATGACAGACAAGGCAAGGGTCAAATTCGCGGAACTGGAGCACCACCCAAGTCACATACTGCGAGAGATGCTAAGGTATGACGAGTTCCACCGATGGAAGCACAAACGTCCGAAACAGCAGATAGTGGAATAAAGTGAACAAAAATAAAAGTGAAAAGTGATAGTAGTCAGTTCGTAGCTCGAAAACAAGTGCCGAAGACAGCGTTACACACGAAGATCCAACACCACGATCACCTTCAAGGTAAGACAATTATAGAAAATTATAGAAGGGCGCAAGCCCCCAAAAAAATATATAAAATATAAAAAAAGGCGTAAGCCCCAAAAAAATATAATAAAACCAAAAAAAACACATAAAAACTCGAGCAACAAGTCATTGGGCAGAGCCCAATAGGGCTCAGCACAATGACTTGGGGCCCAAGCAAGCAATTTTAGTTACCGCGGATAAGTAAGTAAGATGATAAAGGCATAGAGCGCCTCACACTGGCCTAGTTTTTTGCATTCGATTAGGGTACCACATGGAATCTTATTACCCAGGATTCCATTGTGAAGAGCATTTGGCTACGATAGTTGTGCCCTCATCGCGCATCAGCGTGCTATGGGAGGGAAAGGGATAGCCTGGGGCATTGGAGCGAGGTGGGGTGATCCCTGTTTATACTCGGGTCAAAACACCTCGCCCCAATGAATTGTTACACCCGAATGTACTCTTTCGAGAGGGTGGACATTCCCACAGGTCGGGTTGAATCAAATTGCTTGCTTGCTTGCAGGAAAATAATCTGACTCCTCGAGTATTTTCGATTTTGCACATCATCTAAATTGGACGTTGGAACAAATTGTTCTTTATGGAAGCGATAGAAGACGGAAAGTGTACCGAATGCGAGGAGAGCGATTTGCAAAATGCTGCATTGAAGAGCATAGTCCTTATAGAGTTGGTTCCTACATGATCTGAGGTGCCAATTCTGTGGGGGCACGAAGCGCCCTTGTGACCTTGTTTTCATTCGTAATACAGTCGTAACGCGCGAGGAGGTTTAACGGGTGCTAGATACATCGAGGAAATTTTAGCAATGCATGTCGCACCCTCAGTAATATAGAGGCACAATTCAAAAAAGTAGATTTTTGGAAAATCGCGTTTAAAGATTTCGATTTCCAACATTGCAGCTATTGTGTCAAATAACATGCTTATTATTTAAGTTATAAATTTGAAATTTGGCAGATTTGTTATTTGATAAGTGCACTACAAATAGCAGTGAGAAAAGATATTACAGTGCCGGCAAAAAAAATCTTTACATTGCCAAATAAATCACCAAATTTGAAGACAATTTGCATGCGTTCTGTCTGCGCTTGGAGGGGAGGGTATAGCGTACTTGCGACGGAAATTATCTGTAGTTTACGGACAGCTTGGCTTATTTAGGGTATTCTGCGCGTTTGCACTGTAAACAGTTGGCTTTGAGCGGGTAGTCAGTGTTAAACTTCTTCTCATTTACCACGTAAAGTTTGAGATCGTCAAATTCTAAATTGAACTGACAAATATGGGTCGAAAGAAACTCACCAAAGAGGAGAAGGTTCGTGCTTTAACATTACTGGAGAAAGGAGACTCTGTAATTACCGTAGCACGTGATATTGGTGCTTCAAGAGGGGCTATTTATCAACTGAAACGTTCGGCTGCAATGTCTCAGTTGATAAATAGCCCCTCTTGAAGCACTGATAGCACATGCTACGGTAACTACAGAGTCCCCTTTCTCCAGTAATGTTAAAGCACGAACCTTCTCCTCTTTTGTGAGTTTCTTTCGACCCATTTTTGTCAGTTCAATTTAAAATTTGACGATCTCAAACTTTACGCGATAAATGAGAAGAAGTTTAACACTGACTACCCGCAAAAATCCAACTGTTTACAGTGCAAACGCGCATAATACCCTAAATAAGCCAAGCGGTCCGTAAACTACAAGTAATTGCTGTCGCAAGTACGCTATCCCCCTCCCCTCCCCTACCCTCCCATCCAAGTGCAGACAGAACGCATGCAAATTGTCTTCAAATTTGGTGATTTATTTGGCAATGTAAAGATTTTTTTGCCGGCACTGTAATATAAATAAATTCCACTAATTACATGTAATTGAAAAAAATCCTTTTAAGTTAGTCTCATATAGTACAAAAAAACATAACAGAAAAAAGGAACTGTTTAAGTTTGATCCCTTATATTATTAATACGCTGTCACTGTTTATGCAAAATAGCGATCTATTATGAATTAGACCCATTTATTTATTATATTTTACATAATATAACGGCTCAACTAAAAACTGTTCTATATAATCTTCTTCTTCTTCAGGTGCCATCTCCGCTACGGAGGTTGGCAATAATCATAGCTATTTTAATTTTTGAGGCAGTAGCTCTAAATAGTTGTTTTGAGCTGCATCCAAACCATTCTCTCAGGTTCTTCAGCCATGAAATTCGTCTTCTTCCGATGCTTCTTCTGCCATCTATCTTTCCTTGCATTATGAGTCGCAGGGTGCCATACTTCTCGCCCCGCATCACATGTCCGAGGTACTGCAGTTTTCTTTCTTTAATTGTAAGTTCAACTTCCTTCTCTATATAATACAAAATGTTAAAACACAAACTCACCAGGATTTTCGTCATAGAAAGACATGTTACTGATTGCTCCGTTGTAGCAGTAAAAACCAGAGGTGGCCAGGGAGAGTGAGAGAGAGGCACAAATATATTTACCGAACCATTCATGTTCTTTTTTCTCCCTCTGTAAATGCTAACCGGTAGAGAATTTCATTTTGTGCCCTTATCATTTAAAATCACAGTTAACACAAATTTTGAGTTGAGCCCTTATATTACCGAGGGTGCGATGTGGTACCTTACGTTGACTACATTGAAGACGAATTTATTCTATGCAGGACAACGCAGAATATTGAGGATATCGTGGATGAACAGAATAACAAATCAAGTAAGTAAGTACTGAATATTATTAAAAGAAGAACAGTAGAGTACTTTGCCTACGTGATGAGAAAAGCGAAATATGAAATGCTACATGTAATTATCCAAGAAAAGATAGATGGAAAGCGCGGCCCCGGACGCATATTAATAACCTGGCTTAGGAACCTCCGCCAGTGGTATGGAGTGAGCACCATGACACTATTTAGGTCAGCTGTGGACAATGTAAAGATCATGCGACTGATCACCAATGTTCTGGGAGGACAAGGTACTAAAATAAAAAAGAAGGACAATGCAAGGTCGCATACCTCAAGAATCATGCAATATTAATTACCGGTATTGAGGTCATGGAATGACCAAGGTGCAGTCCAGACGTCAATCCGATAGAACATTTATGGGATGAGCTAAAACAAAGAATACGAGCTAGACTTCATACCCCAAACTCGATCCCAGAGATTATTGTCGCAGTAGAAGAAGAGTGGCTTAACATCAGATATGAAATCCAACGGCCATGCTCTATTGTCAATTAGAACTGGATGGAAAGATAGACGGAAAGCGCAGCCCCGGACGCAGAAAAACATTCTGGCTTAGGAACCTCCGCCAGTGGTATGGAGTGAGCACGCAACTGATACACGCGACGCAAGTAGAGATCATGCGACTGATCACCAATGTTCTGGGAGGACAAGGTACTTAAAGAAGAAGAAGGACTCAAGAAAATCTCAAGAATCGTGCAATATTGCATTGCCGATGTCGGTATTGAGGTCATGGAATGGCCAACGTGCAGTCCAGACATCAATCCGATAGAACATTTCTGGAACATCTGAATACATTTACACTGACAGTTCCTTCATAAAATATTATTTATGTGACTACCTAAAATGCTTACTATCTATTGTAACTGACATAATGTAGGATTAATTATTCTATCATTTAAGGACATTTGTGATGATGTTTTCATTGCAGAAAAAGGCATTTAAAAATAAAGAAAATCTTATTCGAATTGAGTTTAATTCTATTTTAACTCAATAGTTGTGTACATATTTAAGTTTTATCTTTACTCATCACTGTTTCTTACTAAGTACTAATTATTTACACAGTATATGACTGTACTAATCCTCACGAAGTTTATTTTTTGATTTATATTCTCGAGATGTTGCATATCATCGATATCTATACCTATGTTGTACAAGTTCTGAATATTTTTTTTTCAAACTTTAAAAAAAATCAAAAGTTAAGAAAAACTAAGGACACATTCTAAATTAATAAATATTTTTATAGCCATTTTTAACACAATCTTTTAACAGAGACAAAGTCAACTTGTCACAAATATAAGTGGACAAACACATTATCAGATAAATTACGTTACGACATCATCATTCAATCTTCGCTTGTCCACTGCTGGACATAGATCTTCCTCATAATTTTCCATCTGTTTCGATCTTGTGCCTCTTACATCCAATTTCTATGACAACTTTTTACATCATCAGTCCAACGTGTTGGTGGTCCTCTACTTCGGTAGGCATCATCTCTTGGTTGCATGCCAGTATCCGCTTTGTCGATCTGAGCCACGTGACTTGTGGTGGCCATTTGATGTTATCTGTCATTCGAGCCACGTGACCTGTCCAGTTCCCAGACCTTCGTCGTAGCTGGCGGTTTGGAATCTTGTCTCGTAGTGAAACGCCCAACATACACGTTCCATCGCCCTATGAGGTATTTAAATTCTCTTACTCTCGTTTTTCTCCAAACAATTCGATGTTTCTAACATCTTCTGTTACTCCCGACCACGTATACTCTATTTTAGACCTGCTAACCTTAAGTCCTTCCTCTTCGATAGCCCTTTTCCAACTGCTCCAACATTTCTTTGCTCTCCTGTACTAACACGATGTCATCAGTAAAGAACATTTAACAAGGAGCATCATATTCTCTTTCAGTACATCCTTAACAAGATTAAACAGGTAGGGACTCAGTAAAGAGCCTGAATGCAAACCAAGCGTCACTTTTGCATTAAGGCAGTATTGATCTCTCATCAATCTGCATGCTCTTATCTAAGAACTATGTTGTTCGCATTCTCAAGATCTATAAATACCAAATATAGCTCTCTTTTCTTCTCGTCGTATTTTCTCTAAACTAACTCAAAGCAAACAAGGCATCTGTTGTACTCCTTCTTGACATAAACCCAAACTGTTCTTCTGATATCGATCTTTCTTTTAATTACCCCAGACAAAGGAGGAGGGTTGTAGCAGTCGGTTAGCTGTCGGTTAAATCCCAACCAGCTAAAAAACCTCAACATCATCGCGGATTCACGGACAAATCTACGAATAAACGATCAAAGCAAAGAAATCAATTAATGAACATGGGAACATGGAAACAACTAAAAAATGCAGTGTTCTTTATAGTCTTGTGTGGGTGCATGTTATGCTCGTAACATTTTTACATTTATTCTATAGCTAGGTCCTAACATTTTCATTATGAAACAATGGGTTTTTATCAGAGTTTAGGCAAAGTCTAGAAGGCACTTACGGAATAAAATTATTTTTTCCTTGTTTAAAAAAAATTATAAAAACGCTGAGACCCGTCGATTTTTAAATAAAAATGTGCACTTTGAAAACATAAATTTAAATGTACAGGGCAACTGTTGCCATAAAGGCATCGAAATGTAAACTCAAATTTTTTTGCATCCCACATGTTGGGAATTTAAATACCTTACCTTAGGGCATTATTCCTGTTGCCTTTTGCCCATCACAAGGCATTTTAAGTAAATATGCATCTGTAAAGCATACATTTTATATTTGAAGGGTTATTAGCCCTATATTTCTTTGGTGGCTCAGACTGTCTTACACTGATGATGATTTTGTAATAAAATCGAAAACGTTTTGTTCTGATGTAGCCCTTTAGGGATTTTAATAAATTTTATACCTTTTACAAAGGATTTATTCCAATTTTTATTCCATAAGTGGTTTCTATACACTATAATTTCAAAATTTCACCCTGTATTCATCATACACCATATTATATAGGGTGTCCCAAAAGTAGGGGAACGGTTGAATATTTCGCGAACTAAACATCGGATGGAAAAACTGAAAAATACGTGTTCAATCATTTTCAAAAATCTATCCAATGACACCAAACACCAATTCCCACTACACCCGCTGGAGGTGGGGTGGGGAGTAACTTTAAAATCTTAAATGGAAATTCTAGTTTTTCTTGCAGATTTGCATTCGTTACGTAAAAGTAAGCAACTTTTATCCAAGACATTTTTTCGAACTGTGGATAGATGGCGCTATAATTGGGAAAAACGATTTATCCTGATACCATAGGTAAATTATAGAAACGGTCTAATATCTCGAGAAATACACTTACAAATAAGAAACCAAAAAACAGGTTTTTAATATTTTTCGAAAACCTATCGGCAAACACTAAACATGACCCTCCAACCCACCCCCTGGAGGTGGGGTGGGGGGTAACTTTAAAATCTCAAATATAAACCCCCACTTTTTATTGCAGATTCGAATTCGTCATGAAAAACTAAGCAACATTTATTCGAAACATTTTTTTTAAATGCTGATAGATGGCGCTAATAAATCGTATTTTTCCAATTAAAGCGCCATCTATCAACAATACTAAAAAATGTTTCGAATAAATGTTGCTTACTTTTTCATGACAAATCCGAATCTGTAATAAAAAGTGGGGGTTGCTATTTAATATTTTAAAGATACCCCCACCCCACCTCCAGGGGGTGGGTTGGAGGGTTATGTTTAGTGTTATTCGATAGGTTTTCGAAAAGTATTAAAAAAATTTGTTTGGTTTCTCATTTGGAAGTGTATTTCTCGAGATATTAGACCGCTTCTATAACTTACCCATGGTATCAGGATAAATCGTTTTTCCCAATTATAGCGCCATCTATCCACAGTTCGAAAAAATGTCTTGAATAAAAGTTGCTTACTTTTACGTAACGAATCCAAATCTGCAAAAAAATATAGGGGTTTCCATTTGAGATTTTAAAGTTACCCCCCACCCCACCTCCAGGAGGTGTAGTGGAGGTTGGTGTTTGGTGTCATTGGATATATTTTTGAAAATGATTGAACACGTATTTTTCAGTTTTTCGATCCGATGTTTAGTTCGCGAAATATTCGACCGTTCCACTACTTTTGGGACACCTTGTATATGGTTCGTTGAAATCAGGTTGTTAAACAGCTTTTAAAAATATAAAAATGTATAGGGTGTTCCATTAGAAATCAAGCTTATGGACTGTGCTAGGCTTGCGTGGATCGCCCTGTACATTCAAATTTAGGTTTAAAAATCGTACACTTATAGTATTTTTACTACAAAAACGTTATTACGTAGGTCAAAATTTTTGACGTAAGAGAACTGTCAAAACATTAGAATGTGACTTTTCATCATGGCCACGTTAATGTCATTACTTGTCAGAGATATTTTTATTTGTTTTTGTTTACTGTACAAATAATATCTCTAGTTCTTTATTCTAATTAATGATGTCAATCGGATTTTATCAATTGCGGAAATATATTATTCATATCCCAAAATATTTGTTAATGTTAACGAAAATACATAATGATAACATCAACTCTAGAAATGAATTTCTCTAGCACAGCTAAAATACGACACCAACACGGAACTGCCCGATCTTGTATAAGCGTCGACATGGTATTTTTATAAGAAAAACGTAATCGCGATTGCATTGAGAATTTTATAATTATATTAATTAAATAACCAAAAACATTTATTGTTATCAATAATATAAATTTTCTAAACCAATTATTTAAGTTCAATATCCAACATAGCAATAATGAAAAGTCACATTCTAATGTTTTGACAGTTCTCTTACGTCAAAAATTTTGACCTACGTAATAACGTTTTTGTAGTAAAAATACTATATAAAAATGGACGGGTCGCAGCGTTTTTTTTAAGTTTTTTAAAACAAGGATATAAATAATTTTATTCCATAAGTGCCGTCCGCCCCCGCCCTATATATTTTTGACTTTTTAAATCTGTGGCAGACTTGTGGCCTATTTTGGCTTGAGTGACTGTAGCTGTTTGTTTGGTAAAATTTTATTATTTATTCTAGTTGCTGCGTTTGGTTATCGTTATCTAATCTCATTGCCCTGTCCTGTAGTCAAATGGCAGCTAGAAGTACTATGGTCTGTTTTTAAACCAAGAGGAGTAATTCAAATTTACCGTGCCGTAAAGCTTGTTTGTAATTGGTCCAACCTCAGGCAAGTTCACTCTTTCTTCTTCAGGTTCCTTCTCCTATCGGAGGTTGGAAATCATCATCGCTATTTTAACTTTATTAGCCGCACTTCTGAACAATTCTAATGAGCTGCAACCGAACCACTCTCTCAAATTTCTTAGTCAGGATATTTTGCGTCGTCCTGGGTTTCTCTTTCCTTGTATCTTCCCTTGCATAATTAATCTAAGCAATACGTACTTCTCGCCCCTCATTATATGACCAAGATATTGAATCTTTCTAATTTTAATAGTTTTTATGACTTCACATTCTCTCTTCATTCTTTGTAACACCTCTATATTAGTTACTTTTTCAGTCCACGATATTCTGTGGATTCTCCTGTAGCACCACATCTCAAAGGAGTTTAACTTTTTGATTTCAGACTGTTTTATTGTCCACGCTTCCATGCCGTATAATAAAGTAGAAAAAACGTAACAACGTAGCATTCTTGTGCGGATCTCTACATTAAGGTTACGGTTGCAAAGTAAGTTCTTCAATTTTATGAACGTGTTTCTGGCCATTTCTATTCTAGATCTGATTTCTTTTGTTTGATCCCCATCTTCGGTTAGCCACGTTCCTAAATATTTATATGTTGTTACTCTTTCGATCGTTGTATTATTGATGATCAGGTTATCTACATTTGGTGGTTTTTTTTGAGAATATCATTGATTTCGTTTTCTTGAGATTCATTTGCAGTCCGTACCTTTCACATGCATTGTATACATGTTGTATTATGTACTGTAAATCTTCCATGTCACTTGCAAATATGACCGTATGGTCCGCATATATCTAATATTATTAATGCTATTTCCGTTGACCAAAATACCTTCCACAATATCCGATAAAGCTTCTTGAAATATCACTTCACTGTAGACGTTGAATAAGAGTGGTGAAAGTATGCACCCTTGTCGAACTCCTCTAAGTACTTCCTCTGTCAGTTCTCCTTCGACTCTTACTCTTGCTTTCTAATTTTGATACAGATTCGATATAATTTGTAGATCTCTACTATCTATGTTTTTGGTCTTAAGAATACTTAAAAGCTTTTCATGTTGAACTCTGTCAAAAGCTTTTTTAAAATCTATGAAGCAAGCATATATGTCCTGATTCATATCCAGACATCGTTGTGTCAGAATATTGACTCCGAATAATTCTTCTCTAGTTCCTAGACCCTTTCTAAAACCCATCTGTGAATCACTTATTTCTTGTTCTAATTTCACGTGGATTCTGTTATGTATGATTTTAAGGAAGGTTTTCAATGTGTGGCTCATTAATGCAATTGTCCGATAGTCATTGCAATCTTTAGCATTTGTGATTTTTGGAATCGTTACAAAAGTTGAGAGAAGCCATTCTTTGGGTATGTGTCCCGTCTTGTATATGGAGTTAAAAAGGTCTACCAAGATATCAATATTATCTTCATCAATTATTTTCAATAGTTCAATTGGTATTTCATCGAGTCCTGGAGCTTTTCAACCTTTTGTATGTTTTATGGCATAGATAACTTCCTCTTTCATTATTTCTGGTCCCGTGGTTTCTATGTCAACTTCTAATTGTTCTACTTTTTGGTCATAAAATAGATGTTCAATGTATTCTTTCCATCTACGTAATTTGTCTTGCGTTTCAGTTATAGTGGTACCATCTGCATTTGTTAATATCCCGATTGGTTTGTTACGATTTCCTGAAATCATTTCTTTAACCTTCTTATGGGTGTTGAAAGTGTCATACCTTGCCTCACATTCCTCAATTTCTTGACATTTAATGGACATCCATGTTTTCTTAGCTTGTTTTATTTTCTGTTTTATTTGTTTATTAATTTCTTGATATTTAATTTTATCTTTGTTTTTATGTATTCTTCTTTCGTCCATCTTTTCGAGAATTTCTTGTGTGATCCATTCTTGTTTGGCAGCTTTTGTAAATGTTAATGTTTTCCGTCCCACAGTCTCTATTGTGTTCTTTATATTCTTCCATTTTGTTTCAATGTCTGTAGTGTTCTTATTTTGTTGTTTTATTTCTTGGGTAGTCTGATTTATTTTATTTCGAGTTTTTTGGTATGTATTTGGTTCTCTTAGTTTATCAATGTATATTTGTGGTCTAGATCTTTTCATTAATGGTTTTCTCAATCTTACATTCATATTTGCTACAACTGGGTTGTGGTCCGAGTTTACATCTGCTCCAGGGTAAGTCTTCACTACTGTAATAGAGTTCTTGTACCTGTTCTTTATCAAGATGTAATCTATCTGATTTCTTATAAGTCTATCTTTGTTGTCTCCAGAAGCTTTCCACGTGTAGAGCCGGCGATTTGGTAATTTAAACATTGTATTCATAACTACCAGTTCTTCTGTTTGGCACATCTGAATTAATCTTTCACCATGCTCATTTCGCTCTCCCAATCCATACATTCCAACACAACACTCCACACACTTCCTCTGCCCACTTTGGCATTGAAGTTACGCATTAGTACCAAAACTTCACTCCACTGTTAACAAATTATGACATTGACACTACTGGCATTTCATAGGTTAACTAAGTTATATCGGCGATTTTTGTGTTTTCTTCGTTATTCCTTTCATTTTACGATTACCGTCGAAGGCCGATATGCTCAACCAAAAAAGAAGATGTATTTTTGGTGATTTTTCTAGTGACTTTCTTGCCTGTGAGTCTGTCTTTTTAGTTTACTCCTCCTGGTTTAATAACAAACCATAGTGCCCATTTAGTTTTACTAAAATAAGCGATTACGCTGGCTTCAGTTAAAAAATAAAATGAAGTAATAAACAACCGTCATTTAATATTGTTAGTATCCTAAGTGTCCTCCTATTAGTACCAACATCGGTACCGTAAAAAATTGTAAAATTACATATAATTTACTTTAATAGTTCCAAATAATTATCCTCATTGACAATAATTTGTTTTTTATTCTATGATTGCATGCGGAATTCGAATAATATAGGTATCTGTGTTCCAACAAAAATGGTACCGACTCCATCAAAAACTCTATTATTATTTAATTCACGTATCGTGATTTTGGCAATGTTATTAATAAAAAGGAAATAGGTATTTCATTGTGACTATAATTTTGGAACATTACCGCTGTTTGCTGATGTTTACACGGTATAAAAATAAATGTGAGATCTTTGTTTGTGGTAATATTAATGATTTATTTAGCATATGCAAAAAATAATTTGTAAATTAAACGGAAATATTCATAAATACTAACATGACGAGTAATGTTCACAACGTAAGTTGCAACCATAAACAAACAAGTGTAATACATTACAATAATACATTATAGTCTAAGAGCTGGGAGCGGATTTTGTGCGTGATAAGTAATATGGAAAAACTATACGGGGATATATTGAATTATTTGTGTACATGATTTTCCCCAACGGCCGGAAACCAGAGTGGGGGACGAAAGTAGTTATAAGGGGTCAAAGTCGCGGTTTTTATTATTTTTTTTGTGGCGCTCATGATCGAGATAGTGCACCAAAATTTGGAAATAAGTAGGCCATGACGTAACTAAGTAAAGTCTCTAGGGGCGTGGCCGACAAAGGATTGGGGGTAGGGGTGAATATAAAAAATATAAGGGGTTTTTTGCGACGTTCGTAATTGAGATAGTGCACCAAAATTTGGGAGTAAGTAGGTGATGACGTAACTAAGTAAAATCTCCAGGGGCGGAACGCTGCTTGTGTTACAAAGGGGTGGTAGACAGGTATGAGTATAAAAATTTAGGGTTTTTTTTGCCGTTCGTGATCGAGAGAGTGCACCAAAATTTGGGAAAAAGGATATCATGACATTACTAAGTAATATCTCCAGGGGCCGAACGCTGCGTGGGGGACAAATGTTGTGCTGCGTCACCATAAAAATAACACAAACTGCGACTTTGACCCCTTAAAACTACCCTCATCCCCAACCCTGGTTTCCGCCTCTTTAGATTTTGCTTAGTTATGTCATAATCTACTTACTCCCAAATTTTGGTTCACTATCTCGATCACGAACGTCACACCATATCCCTTATAATTTTTATATGCACCCCTGTCCCCACCCCTTTGCCGGCCACGTAGCGTTCCGCCCCTGCAAATTTTACTTAGTTACGTCATGACCTACTTATTACCAAATTTTGGTGCACTATCTCGATCATGAGCGTCACAAAAAAAATAATAAAAACCGCGAATTTGACCCCTTGTAACTACCCTCGTCCCCACTTTGGTTTCCGGCGTGTGGATTTTACTTAGTTATGTCATGTTCTACTTATTCCCAAATTTTCCCTTCGCAAAAAACCCCTATATTTTTTATATTCACACCTGCCCCACCCATTTGTCGTCCACGCAGCGTGCCACACCTGGAGATTTTACTTAGTTACGTCATAACCTACTTATTACCAAATGTTGGTGCACTATCTAGATCATGAGGGTCACAAAAAAAAATAATAAAAACCGCGACTTTGACCCCTTATAACTACCCTCGTCCCCGACTTTGGTTTCCGGCTCTGGGGATTTTACTTAGCTATTTCATGTTCTACTTATTCCCAAATTTTGGTGCACTATCTCAATCACGAACGTCGCAAAAAGCCTCTTATATTTTTTATATTCACCCCTACCCCCACCCCTTTGTCGGCCACGGAGCTTTACGCCCCTAGAGATTTTACTTAGTTACGTCATGACCTACTTATTCTCAAATTTTGGTGCACTGTCTCAATCATTAGCGTCACAAAAAAAATGCTTTGACCCCTTATAACTACCCTCGTTCCCCAAGCTGGTTTCCGGCCGTTGGGGAAAGTCATGTACACAACTAATTCAACATATTCCCGCATAGTTTTTCCATATTACTTATCACGCACAAAATCCGCTTCTATCTCTTCGACTATTATTATGGATATGGGTATATGGATGGTATAAAATGTATTAAGTACTACAAAAAGTAAAATGAGGAAGCTGGCAAAATAAGGGGCTGATACCCCATTCCAGGGTCCAAAACTCTTCTGTGGACTATCGAAAAGCCACATCAGAGAGGAACTCCGGACCTGGGAACCCAATCAACTACAACTATAACATTGGTCCAACACACCAGAACAAAGTCAAGCAAAAAGGCCCATAAAAGTGTCGCCTACTGCAGCAAACCGCCTTCTCCAAATGAATAAAAAAGATATAAAAATGTATGTATAACAATAGATAAAAATAATAAAATGGTCACTGGAATTCTCACTGGTCACTGGTCTTCTCACTGGTTGCTGCCCTCTCAGATAATATCTCAAAAATGGGCAAATCAGATAGTGAGAACTGTTGTTTCTCTGACAACGAAAAAGAAACGGCACAACACGTAATGATAGCTACATCGTCTGTAGGTATATGCAGTAATTTGTACTGTTTTGGTATTAATATGGCTTTACATTGGTTTTTCTGATGACTGCCTCAAGAACTAGGTTGAACAGCATGGTTGAAAGTGCGTCTCCCTGTCTCACCCCATGTTAATTTTAAACAGAGGAGACAGTTCTCCATCTACTCTAACTGCGGCTTTTGAACCCTGCAACGTCATTTTTATGGGGCTAATATTTTTTTAAATATTAGATAACGAAGGTCTTCCTGCATTTTGTCTCTTTTCACGCTATCAAAAGCTCGTTTAAAGTCTATAACCATATTATATACTTTTATGTTGTATTCATAAGCTCTTTCCTGAATCGTTCTTAGTATGAATATACAGGGTGTAACAAAAATACAGGTCATAAATTTATTCACATATTCTGACACCAAAAATAGTTCGATTGAACCTAACTTACTTTAGTACAAATGTGCACATAAAAAAGTTACAGCTTTTTGAAGTTACAAAATGAAAATCGATTTTTTCCAATATATCGAAAACTATTAGAGATCTTTTATTGAAAATAGAGTGGCATTCTTATGGTAGTAGTATCTTAAGAAAAAAATATAGTGAAATTTGGATACCCCTTAAAACTCTTATGGGGGTTTTGTTCCTTTAAACCCCCCCAAACTTTTGTGTACGGTCCAATTTAATTATTATTGTAGTTTCATTAGTTAACCACAATATTTTAAAAACTTTTTTGCCTCTTAGTACTTTTTCGAAAAGTCAGTTTTTATCGAGATATTTTGAATATTTGTCAAATCCACCACATATTTTTGTTATGGAGACTTGGTAATAATATGAAAATTTATTTATGATTTACATTTTTAGGTATATTTTAAACCATATTAAAAAAGAAGTAATATCTCGATAAAAAATGCCTTCTCGAAAAAATACAAAGAGGCAAAAAATTTTAAAAATACCGTGTTTAACTAATGGTACAGCAGTAAAAGTTTAATTGGAACATACACAAACATTTGGGGGGTTTAAAGGAACAAAACCCCCATAAAATTTTTATGTAAACATATTAAAAAAGAAGCCGTAGCTCGATAAAAACTGCCTTATCGAAAAAATATTAAGAGGCAAAAAAGTTTTAGAAATATTCAATTTAACTAATGGTACCACAATAATAGTTTAATTGGAACGTACACAAAAGTTTGGGGGGGTTTAAGGGACAAAACCCCCATAAAATTTTTATGGGATGCACAAATTTCACTATAATTTTTTTTTAACATGTTCCTGCTATAAGACTTTTGAATGTCCATTTTCAATAAAAAATCTCTAATAGTTTTCGAAATATTCGAAAAAATCGATTTTCATTTTGTAACTTCAAAGGGCTGTAACTTTTTTTATGTGCATATTTGTACTAAGGTAAATTAGGTTCATTCGAACTATTTTTGGTGTCAGAATATGTGATTTAATTTATGACCTGTATTTTCGTTACACCCTGTATATTCTTTGTATTGGCTCTATTTGGTTTGAATCCATTTTGATAATCACCAATTATATTTTCGGACTATTCTATCAATCTATTGCAGATAATACCACAAAGAATTTTGTATCTATTTAGTAATGTAATTGGCCTATAATTCTTACATTCCCTCTTATCTCATTTCTTATAATATCTTAACCTGTTAGGTTAACTGCCCATTCCTCAATCATTTGCTCCTTGGTTCATATTAATGTTATTAGATAATGAATTCTTCCTCAGAGTCAGGATCCTCCATGTTTTAATAATTCTGTCAAAATTTCGTCGGTTCCTGGCGTGTTATTGTTTTTTTTTTAGTTTCTTTATTATTTGAACCACTTCTTCATAACTCGGATTTTCAATGTACTGCTCCGCTGTATTGTCTCGTTTTGATCATTTCCATTGTCAGCATTTAGGTTAGTCTAATTGATGATTGATTAAGATGCTGCATAGTCCAAATAATGAAGCTTAAAATAGGACAAAATCTCGCAATTTTTACAGAATGGATCGATTTGCTTGAAAATTTGAGAATAAGTAGTTGATAGTTCAAGGATTAAAATCTATATCATGCTGAAAGGCGCTTTTACCTTTGGTAAATTTGGTTGATGGGGGTTTTTGCTACCCCATTGTTGGGAGTTGGAAATTTTTTATTATGTTTTAATCACAAAAATTGGTAAAAACGTTTATTCTAAGCAAAAAACCTTCTATACATTTTTTTGATAAAATTGATAGTTTTCGATTTATTCGCTATCGAAAGTGTTAGTTTTATATCGAAAAAATCAATGTTTTTAATAAGTTTTCTGCTAATAACTACAAAAGTTTTCGTTTTATTAAAACAACTTTACTTAATAAAAATGTACCTTTTAAAAAAATTAACAAAACTTTTTTTTTAATTTTCTTTAAGACCAATAGTAATCGAGCTATTCTTTATTATACGTTGGCTCTTCTTCGTCAAATGCTAAATATTGTAGTTTCAAAGTCAAAAGACGGGAAAACTATGCATTTTTGGGGACAATTTGTTCTAACTAATTTAAAGAATTTAAAAATATCTATCTTCAGATATAAAAAAAGACTCTAGCTCAAAAATTAATGCCCGGTTGCACCAACAGATCTTAAGCTTAAGACGGGAATAACATAATAATTAATATAATATAATTATAATATATTATAATAAGAATATTACAATATAATAATAAATATAATTGATAATAAGGTAAGAATTGAAAATTATGGTACAACGTAAGTGATACTCAAGGAGGCCCTATCTATAAGTAGAGCTTAGCTAAGCTGGAGCTTAAGATATGTTGGTGCAACCAGGCATAAGTGACTTATAATGAATAGAATATCAGTCCCTATTTTTTTCAGCGAAAAAGTGTTTGGAAGCAACCCTCTAATCACCACCCTAATTAAAATTAGTCATTGACCTTATTTGGTAGTTTTTATTTATGTATTATTAATAGGTTCTAGAAGTTTGACCGGCTTAAAACGATTAGTTTAAAAAAAATGGAGGTAAAAGCGAATAACAAATTTTTGTAGTTTGGAAAAAAATGGATTTTTCTTCAGAATAGCAAGATTAGCATCAGAGATACGAAAAAATGTTTAAATATGAAATTGTAGCTTATTTAGTTCCCAAGAACATGGTTTGAAAAAATTTTTTCTACTACAAACATTGAGTGAGCTATTTACAATTAAAACTTGTAATAACATGCAAAAATCACCTTTACCAACCCTTTCAAAGTCACCTCTTTTTGCGAATAAGAATTTTAAAAAAATTTAATATTAATAGGCTTATAGATCTTGTAAAAACCTACAAAATTCTTTTCCATCAAACTTTCTGAAGTAAAAAATAAAAAAGTTACGGTTAAAAATCAATATATTTTTTTGAAAAACAAAAAGGGGGAAACCAATTGGAAGCATAATAATGTAAGTTAGAGGTGTTTTTAGTCATTGGCCTTATTCATTCTTATTTATTTATGTATTATTAATAGATTCTAGACTGGCTTAGAATGAGTAGTTTTTAAAAAACTGCAGTTGAAAGCGAATAACGAATTTTTGTAGTTTGGTAAAAATGCTATTTTCTTCAGAATAGAAAGATTAGCATCAGAGATACGAAAAAATGTTTCAATATAAAATTTTAGGTTATTTAATCTATCTCCAAGAACTTGGTTAAAGAAAAATTTCTACGGCAAAAATTTAGTGAATTGTAAAGGAGTATATCGAAAAACATTGATTTTTTCGATATAAAACTTACACTTTCGATAGCGAATAAATCGAAAACTATTAATTTTATCAAAAAAATGTATAATACATTTTTTGCATGTATAAAACATTTTTTGCTGTACATTTTTTGCTTATAATGAATGTTTTTATGAACTTTTGTGGTGAGAATATAATAAAAAATTTCCACCCCCGAGATGGGGTGGCAACCACCCCTATAGTAAAAGAGCCTTTCGGCATCTTATAGATTTTGATCCTTGGACTACCTACTACTTATTCTCAAATTTTCAAGAAAATCGATCTTCTTCTTAACGTGCCCTATCAAGTCCCCTTGACGTTGGCGAATAACATGGCGAAACTGTCTCTGTCTCGAGCTATTCTAAATAGGTGTTCTGCTTTCTTTATTCCTGTCCACTATCGGATATTCTTCAACCAAGTAGCCTGCTTTTACCAATTCCTCTGCGTCCTTCGATTTTACCCATCATAATAAGTTGAAGAATATTATACCGATCTCCCCTTACTACGTGTCCAAAATAGGCCATCTTTCTATATTTGATGTTATCAAGCAGCTCGCGGGCAGCATTTGCTCTCTTAAGGACTGTCACATTTGTCAGCATACCCGTCCATGGTATTTTCAGTATACGTCTGTGCAGCCACATTTCAAAGGCCTCCAAACGATTAATGGTGGATATTTTTAATGTCCATGCTTCGACGCCCTACAAGAGGACTGACCAAATGTAACATTTAATCATGCGCTTTCGAAGTTGAAGTTCGAAATCGATCCATTGTGTAAAAACTGCGAGGTGAAAAGCTTCGGTTCCTGGCCTAGTAGTAGGAGTAGTTCTAATATTAATAATTATTTGGTATGATCTGTTCTGCTATGTAAACAATTGCTATTATTTATGTTGAGGAGTAAGTTATAGTTCCTTTAATTCCGCTGGCCTTTACTGTTCCTTTTACTGCTATGTTGAATAGTGTGGTTGACAGCGAATCGCCTTGTCGCACTCCTGTTTCTATTGAAATTGATTTTGTTCTACCTTGTTGCTACTTTAGCTCGATATCCATCCATAGTTATAGTATATCTATATATTTTTTATCTCAATAAATAATTTATTTCCAATACAGTCAAAGGCTTGTCTGAAGTCTACGAAGAACGTGTGGAGTTCTATGTTGTGTTCGTGGCATTTCTTAATTGTTTGTGTAATTATGTGGATAGCATCTTTAGTGGATCTGCCTTCTCTGAATCCTTGCTGTTAGTAACCAATTTTTTTCTCTGGGAATTGATTGAGTTTTTGTCTGATGAGGGCTGTTAGAATTTTATATATTGTACACAGTGGAGATATTACTCTATAGTTGTTACGGTCTGTTACTCCTCCTTTCTCAAATATTGGTATAATTCTGCCTTCTTTCCAATCCTCAGGCATTTCTTCAACTTCCCATATTGTAGCTATTAGGTTATACGCTTATTAATAATTTTTCTCCTCCGTTTTTAATTAGCTCGTTGAATTTCATTTGGGCCGGGGGTTTTCTTCTGTTTATTTTTTTTTTAAGATTAATAAATATTCATCATATGTTGGTATCTCTATTTCTTTATTTCTCATGCCAGGGCTTTCTTTGCATCTATATATTTCTGTAAAGTATGTTTCCCGTGATGCTTTGTCAATTTTAACCAATGGTCTGTCTTTCCTTTGTTAAGCTTTTCGGTATCCAAATGGTTTAGCGCTGTCGTTACTACTCTCTTCTAGGTCTTTTAACAACTCTTCCATCCACAGCTATTTTTTGTTTTTGCAACATTGGTCTGCTACTTTCTTTTTTTCGATGATATTCTTCTTAAGTTGACATCCATTTATCTCTTGATTGGTTTTTCTGATTTGGATTTCGCATTCTGTATCGAACCGTTCTTTCGTTCTTTTTATTTCCCTTTGTCCTAGCATCTCTTCAGCTAAATTCAAAATGGATTCCTTTATATATCTGCATATTTCCTCTATGTTATTTGCTTCTGTTAGATCCTTTAGAGTTGTCTAATTTTGTTCTCTTAGTTCCTGTACTCTTAACTTCCCCATGTTCTATCTTCTTTTGTTTTGTCTTGTTCTCTCTGTTTTAATTACCTTTATTTTTATTCCCTCTCTGTATATAAAGCTCTTGAATTGTGGTGGCCATCAGTGGAACAAAATTGTCGTGTACACTAATTCATTATCAATATTAAATGCATTACAAAATTAGTCACAATTAACAGCAATATACCTATTCATATTAAAAATTGTTCAACAGTAAAACTAACAACATAAAAACGGGTAATGGGAATGAAATATCAAATAAAATATTCTAGTCAGAATAATAAAACATTTATTATAAGGTGAATAACAACTAAATAAGACAACGGAGCTCCTTAATGTGAAAAAGTTATATGTACTAAGTACTATAAAACAGACACTTTAAACTTAAACAATTGTTGTAAACCTAATGCTTGATTTATATTTGTATAATAAATCACAAAATTCTTTCAGTTATTGTTGTTAATTATCTACTAAAACCTGTAATATATTGCACTTAAATCCAACTCAAACATTTGCTTCTTTTATGGCATGATTCTCGCAGAAAAATACTATCATTTGCCTACTTAGTACTTTAGAAGACCTTCTGCTTTATTAGTGTCATTAACTACCATGCAAGTGTTACTACTTTGAAAATAAATCTGATTTAATTGCATAATATTTTCTTCATTTACGTTGGTGTTGTTCTGAAGCTATTTTCTTGTGGCATTTTTACAATTTTAACTATTTAGAATGGGAAATAAGCCACAATATTATTAAAAAATGATTTTTATTAACGTTTCGACGCCCAAATCGGGTGCCGTTGTCAAAATACAAAATACTATTAATATAAACAAAAATGTTGTTGCTTAGTAAAAAAATTCTTCTAATAATTTATTTAATTTGACTCATTTATATCGGCAATTCAGATACATATGATACATTTTAAAGTAGAAGACTTTAAAATGATATTGCCAATATTTATGAGTTGCGTTCCTGGGACGACTTTACTGAAAGATAGTTCATTCGATTACATGAAATCAACCCCAACTCAAGAATATCCGTCACAAAAAAATCATAGCATGTCATCTGTCTTTAAAAAGACAACCACATGCAACGTTAATAAAAATCATTTTTTAATAATATTGTGGCTTATTTCCCATTCTAAATAGTTAAAATTTACGTTGGTATTGGAATTAATGGGCAATTTTGCAAAACTACATTCCAGTTACGTTTCTTTATTGTAAAAGTCTGTTTTTGTACATTAAATTTGTTTAAAAGTGATTAAACTTATTGCTTTGTATTAATACTGCCATACTGCGAATAATGTTATATCATTGATCTGTAATCATTTCTCTCTTTTGACGAATAACAAGTTCCTTTGTCGTCTTGTTGTTTATATGTTATCTGTTTTTCTTTTAGGATATTGTTCTGAAGCTATTGCTTTTAGTAAGGGAGGAAAGTATGCTAAATTTGCAGTCACTCGGGCGCTTTGGGGACCTATTGGGTAGTGAAGAGTAGGTTCTAAAAGCAAAAAAAATTAAATTTTTATTTAAATTAAAGTTTTCTTAAAAAGTTAAATAAAAGTGACTTATTTTTACGTAAGGAATACGAATCTGCAATAAAAAATAGGGGATCCTATTTAAAATTTTAAAGTAACCCCACACCCCACCTCCGTGGGGGGTCGTGTTTAGTGCTATTCAATAGATTTTTCAAACATATTGAATAAGTGTATTTTTCAGTTTTTCCCCCACCCCTCTCTGTGGGGAGTCGTGTTTGGTACCATACGATAGATTTTTGACAAATATTGAGCACTTATTTTTTAGTTTTTAGATCTATCGTTCATTTCGCGAAATATTCGCTATTTTCTCGTGAAACTTTGTGACCCGCCTAAATCATCAGATTTTTGAGATGTACACTGTTTTGTAAGTACTTAACTTACCTTATCTTATTCTGACGATTTCGAGTTTTTCTAAGGATACATTTTCTTTTTCGGCCCCCCCTTAACGAACTCCCCTGTGTTCAGAGCCAATATATGGTAGAGGTACATCTACAGGGTACCAGGTTTCTCTCCATATGATAATCTGACGCGCTCGAGTTTCTGCAAAAATCCCCGCTTGGGCTCCCCTAGCATTTGTGGCATTTATGTAATTTATTATTCTAAGCCACAATTTAACTTAAAAAATTATTTTATTAACGTTTCGACTTCCACCTCGGACGTCGTTATCAAAATACAAAATATTACTAAATTAAACAAAAATGTTGCTTAGTAAAAAAATTCTTCTAATAATTTAATTTAACCTGACTCATTTATATTGGCAATTAAGACATACATAATATATTATACATTTTAAAGTAGAAGACTTTAAAATGATATTACCAATATTTATGAGTTGCGTTCCTGGGACGACTTTATTTAAAGATAGTTCATAGGTGGAAGTCGAAACGTCAATCAATAAAATCATTTTTTAAGTTAAATTTTGGTGTATTTCCCATTTAGAATAATAAATTTCGTTTTAGGAATGTTAGATATTTAGTTTATAACTAAATTAGAGAATAGGGATATATCTCTATTTAAGTCCTTTCTTCATCACAAATGGTAACCGGTCAATTGCTCGAAAATCAATTGCTCGACATGAAAATTGCTCAAAATACAAATTGCTCCAATAAAAAAGAAAATTATACAGGGTGTTTCATTGGGAAAGTAACATACGTTAACTGTAGAAAGAGGACACTTAGGCGATCTCAAAAATACCATACTTAATGGATCTTACTCCATTAATAACAAAGATACTGGGTGTTTTATCTATTTTGCCATTTTCTCAATTGGTTCATAACTTTTTACCCACACTGTATATTTATTTTATATTTGGCACGCAAATATCATTTAAGGTGTAAAATAAATTAATTTATTTACAATTGTAAAAAATCCAGATCCGGATTAAAAAATATTGGAAAAATATTCCGATCCCAAAACAACACCCTGTACATAAAATTTTTTTAAAATGGATTTTTCAGTTGAAAAGAGGATGAAAAACTAAATTCAGTGGTATAATTTGAATTTTCGGCAAAATGATTTTTCTGGTGAAATTTTGAATTTGAATTCGGAAATTAAGTGAATTGCGAGAGCTCTAAGTAAAAAAAATTGAAATACAGCTTACAACTTGTCAACCTCACTGTATATTGATTTTATATTTAACACACGAATATTCTTTTAGGTGCCCAATTAATTAATTTATTTACAATTATAAAAAATCCAGGTCCGGTTTAAAAAATATTGTGTAAATATTCCGACCCAAAAAAAAACACCTTGTATATTAATTTTCTTTAAAATGGATTTCGCATTTGAAAAGAGGATGTAAAACAAAATTAGTGGTACACTTTGAATTTTCGACAAAATGATTTTTCAGATAAAATTTTGAATTTGAATTCTGAAATTATGTCAATTGCGAGAGCTCTTGTAGAAAAAATTAAAATGCGACTTAATTTTAATTAATACCATTATTTAATCTAAATTGGTAAAATGTTAATATTTTAGTGTTTTTTTATTATGTGTGAAAAATAGTTTTTGGCGAATATTTGTTTAAATAATGAATAAATAATATAGGGTCAGTAGAGAATACATCACTTTAATCAACAAAATAGCTAAAAATTATAACAAAACAGCGAAAATTTGGAGCATAATCACTATTCAATACTAAAGTAGGTACTTATTCAAAATTACCACCATCAAAAATTATTTTTTTTTATACGTAGGTACGCTAAATTTTTGTAGTTAGGTACCTAGCGTCATGTGTACAGTGTACTGTGTGTGTTGAGTAAGTATCTTGTTACATTGCAAAGTCGACGTCATTGTCTTTGCAAAGAGACGCTAATTGTATCCGAACGTCTGAGGTCCCTCCGGTGAGTACCGATCCCACAAAGACAGAAACTATTTTCATTTATTACTTTATAATAAACGAAAAATTTCTGACCCTGATGAGATTCGAACTCACGACCATTCGGACCTTTCGATCCAAGGGTAGGCGCTCTTACCACTGAGCCACAGAGGGGGCCATCAAAAATTATTGTTATGTATGCAAATGTTAATATTTTACCCATTTAGATTAAATAATGGTATTAATTAAAATTAAGTCATATTTTAATTTATTTTACTTTGAGCTTCGCAATTCACATAATTTCAGAATTCAAATTCAAATTTTTACCAGAAAAATCATTTTGCCGAAAATTCAAAGTATACCACTAATTTTGTTTTTCATCCTTTTTTCAAATGCAAAATCCATTTTAAAAAAAATTAATATACAAGGTGTTTTTTTGGGTTGGAACATTTATACTATATTTTTTAATCCGGACCTGGATTTTTTATAATTGTAATTAAATTAATTGACTGGACACCTAAAAGAATATTCGCGTGTTAAATATAAAATCAATATACAGTGTGGTTGACAAGTTGTAAGCTGTATTTCAATTTTTTTCTACTTAGAGCTCTCGCAATTCACTTAATTTCAGAATTCAAATTCCAAATTTCACCAGAAAAATCATTTTGCCGAAAATTCAAGGTATACCACTGAATTTAGTTTTTTATTCTCTTTTCAACTGATAAATCCATTTTAAAAAAATTTAATTTACAGGGTGTTGTTTTGGGGTCGGAACATTTTTCCAATATTTTTTAAGCCGGACCTGGATTTTTTACAATTGTAAATAAATTAATTTATTGTACGCCTTAAATAATGTGGTCAAAAAGTTAGGAACCAATTAAGAAAATGGCAAAATAGATAAAACACCCAGTATCTTTGTTATTAATGAAGTAAGACCCATTAAGTATGAGACCGCCATTTTTGAGACCGCCTAAGTATATCCCTGTATATCTAAAATATTTATTCAAAATAATACAAAATATAGACATAAGAAAGATTCTTGAATTAGGACAAATTATGTGATATGTCACATATATAATAGTATATTAATTTATGCTGAAAAAGTATTTATTACAAATCTAAACTATCTTTGAACTTTTAAAATAATAAGAAAAATAACGGTTTTGATTTTCTATCATTATGATAATTGGGTATTATAATAATTTCCAGGTATTAGCGAAAGATTAAAATCATTATATACCCATTAACATGCTTACCCATTACCAATGTTTCTTTATTGGGTATGTATTGGATTTTTGTGGATTATTGTGAATAAATATTTTAGATATATGTATACTTCTCTTTTTTATTTTATTTTATTTTATTTTATTTTATTCGAGCAATTTGTATTTCGGGCAATTTTCATGGCGAGCAATTGATTTTCGAGCAATTGCATTCGAGCAATTGCATTCGAGCAATTGACCTAGAACCATCGTAAATGTATCCAATCTTTGAATCTGTATTAGGCCTTCCACTCATATCTCATAATAAACTCTTTTTATAATCTGTACCAAGTGTTTCGATGTCGTGTTTTTTTTTGTCTCTGAGGGAGTCAGTCATAAATTACCATTCGATCTGTCTCATCAAAAATCACTCTTATTGAATAAATGCAACGAACAGTTCTTCTATTTTCTTTATTATATTTTTGAAAATAAATATATTATCAGTAGTACCTCTTCCTTTGCTGCTGGCAGCTTTGGAAACAACCAAGTAACTGGCTGTTTATTAGAGTAACAACTATATAGTGTGTAGAACAGGTGTGGGAGAAACTGATAAATTTCATGACAAAGTAGAATTGGACCAACGTTCGGTACTTAGACCTTATTTATTCTCATTAGTTTTGGATAAAATAACAGCGAAACTATAGGGTAATATTCCCTTGGTGGCCTGGTGCTAATGTATGCTGATGATGTAGTGTTAGCAGGAAATAGTAAAAACGAATTAGAACAAAAAATGGAACAGTGGAGACAAGCTCAGGGCCCCCGTAACCGGGCGTGCAACGCGTGCGACGCTCGCGGGCGTTACCCCAAAGTGGCGCCAAACCGAAGGTTTGCTAAATAAGAAATATTTATTTTAAATGAGATAATCATTTTTTATATACAATTTTAATTTTTTCATGAACAGCTAGAGAAATCTCAAAAATTAAATATTGTGTTATTACTGAAAAAATAAATATTCCCGTCCTGAAATGTTGAACTCACTCCGTCAAGAATATATTAAATTTTGTTGTTCCTTCTTAATTTTTTTCTTTGAAGTAGATTGAATTACGCTTGGCGTACCATCCAATCGATTTTATATTGTAAACTAAAGCGACACTCAAAATAGTCAAATAAACATCAAAAATCACACTCCTTGACGAATAGAAACATAAATTAACACCCATAAAACGCAACTTAGCAGTTTTACTCCAACAAAAACACAACTTGCTGGATCAAGCAGTTTTGCTCGTATAAAGTGAATCTTTTACTCGAATTTATGATAATTAACCTTAAGTAAACAAATACTCTATGAATTATCTAATGATTAGGTATTTGACTTGAGTATATTTTCTCTTCTCGCCTATGCGTTTATTAGGCACAAACATTATTTACTGTTACAGGTGAACGGGTGGTTTCCTGCAGTGAAAGGTTTAAAATTTTATTTTATATTGGTGTTAATAATTACCTACGACTATTATTTCAATATCCGTTGGGTTTGTTCTGCCCTGATTTTAAACTTTTGTTTTCGTGTAAAAAATATTGGACAATCTTTTTTATTTGTTGTTATTTTAAGTGGCGTGGAAATTAGATTAATTGTGAAAATGGAAAGTTTCATAATCACTGCATAGAGTAATATTAATTCATTTTAAATAGTTATAATCGGGTTTCCTCTAATAAAATCCACAATTTACAATTTATTTTGAAAAGAAAAGAAAATAAATTAAGACATTGTGTCTGCGTAACTTGGAACCACATGGGAAACTTTTTTATTATTAATTTTACGGAAAAAATTTATTCTTCATACATTGCTTGCATAGTCTAAAAACTAAAATGCAACCAAATATAAAATTGTGTCAATCTTATTAGTATCAAAAATATGAATTTCGATCAAGAGTAGGTACCTTATATTTCACAATATCGAAGATTATTATTATTAAAAGTTGGTTGGAATTAATTAAAAACTATGTTTTAATATGCAATTACATACTTTTAATTGAAATTTTTTTTCTCAAATTACAGATACCCAACGCCCTTTTCATTTATTACGAATAATTCGATAACTCTTTTATTGGTGTTGATTAATTAATAATAAAAAAAGAGCTATCAGATTATTTGTAATAACTGAAAAGGGCTAATTATTAATAATAAAAGACTTATCACATTATTTCTAATAAATGAAAAGGGCGTTGTTGAAAAGTAAAATTAATTTACGGTAAAAAGTTTTTTCTAAAAAGCTTTGCATGGTCTAAAATCTAAGATGCAGCCATCAAATCCTATCAAATTTTTTCAATTTTATATGAGATACCTATGTATATGTAAAAAAATGCGAGTTTCGATCAAAAGTAAAGTGCCTTTCTAGATCACAATAAATATGTTTCAATTAGAAGGATGTAATTGCATATAGAAACATAGTTTTTAATGCTGAATAACTTTTCAATATTGTGAAAAGTAAACGTACTTTGCTCTTGACCGTAATTCATATTTTTTGACATACCTCGTATAAGATTCATAAAATTTGATATTTGATGGTTGCATTCTGAGTTCTAGACAATGCAGAACTTTTTATGAAGAATAGAGAGATATTGCTGAGTCTTTTTTGCACTTGCTGTATTACAGCACGCGTTATTTTGACAGTAGAGCATGCGCAGATGTGATATCTGACTTACGCTGCGTTATTGGAAATACGGCCTGCCGTTATTAGGGGAGTCGTTACGCTGTGCGGTATTCGTTGCGCTATTTTGTTTTCAGGTTATGTTTGTTGTTTACCTTTCATTTAAACTAACTTTATTCGTAATAATTTGCTAAAATGGCTACCTCAGAGAGTAGCAAACGAATTAGATTTACGTCTGATGACGATTTGTGTTTATTAAATCAAGTGTTATGTCAAAATCCATTGACTTCTTCAGAAAATTGGACGTTAGATCAGGAAAACATGAAAAGGATCAAGGATTCAAGGATCATTTGTTTCTCTTGCTCGATATTTGGAAGAAAATACAAACCTTTCTTCCATCTAAATTAAATTCTGGATTTTGAGTACAAATTAGATAAACAACTAATCTTAATCGAGCCGTAAAATACCGCTACCAAAATGTTGAGCAATATCTGCATTTATGAAACGTCTGAGAAATGTCAATTCTGTCAAAATAGCGCGGTGTAAATAACGCAACGTTGGCTGTGTTAAATTTGCAATATCTCTCTAATAACTTTTTCTCGTAAAATTAATAATAAAACAGTTGTTTCCCATGTGGTTCCTAGTTATGTAGACACCCTGTATAAAATTTGTTTGAAAACTTTGAAATGACAAAATATTATTGTTTATTTACTTAAATGTATATTTTTAATTGAATATGCAGGGTGCTTCATTAATGTTGTACAAAATTTAAGGATAAAGGCGCAAAATATCGCCTGTCAAAATTTTCAACGTGTTTTAAATGTATTAACTTTTTTCGAATGCGGAGAAACCTAATAAGTATTTTTTTAAAAATTTAAACGCAGAATGAAAGATAACGTTGTTGCCGAGGGCCGACAGTCCCTTAAAATAAATAAAAAGTTTATTTTGAATTAAATATTTGCAATTATTAAAAATCAAACTAAATTTTCTCTTTTATTTTCACCCCTGTAACTTATTAAAATGAACATTATAGAAGTTTTCAGGGACTTTCGGCCTCAGTTTAATGTAGTCTTTATAGGGTTTAAATTTTTCAAAAATATTTATTAGTTTTATACAGGGTGAGTGCGGAGGAACGCACCAAACTTTAAGACTGTATAACATACGTAAAAATAATCAAAAATAACTCATATGTTGTTATTCGATTTGCATTTGTTTCCGAGATACGGGGTGTTAAAATTTTTATTACAAACTGACGATTTATTTATTGCTCTAAAACCGGTTGAGGTGTGCAAATTAAATTTGGTGGGTTTTAAGACATAGTTATTGCGCTTGTTTTGACATACAATTAAGAATTTTATATTCACCATTGGCGCGTGTACGGATAATAGTCTGAAATTTTTTACAGATAAAAATGGTACGCCACTGAAATATTTCAAATTAAAAATCTTTTTTGAATTTCTCGTTCAATTTGTGACAAAAAATCTATCTTCCCTTTTTTTTCATGCGACGCTTTCATGCAAAAAATAAAACATCTTAACGCTTACGAAGTTTTCGCCGAAGTTTCTATAATAATAAATGAATGTGTAGAAACTTATTTCGAATACTTTGTAAGCGTTAAGATATTTTATTTTTTGCATGAAAACGAAGCGTCGTATGAACAAACATGAAGATAAATTATTTGTCAGAAATTGAACAGGGAATTCAAAAATAATTTTTGATTTGAAATATCTCAGTGGCGTACTATTTTTTTTTGTTTCAAAAATTCTAGAATAACCCGTACGCGCGCGGATGGTGAATATAAAATTCTTAATTGTAGGTCAAAACATGTGCACCAACTATGTCTTAAAATCCACCAAATTTCATTAGCATACCTCAACCAGTTTTAGAGCAATAAATAAATAGTCAGTTTGTAATAAAAATTTTAACACCCCGTATCTCGGAAACAAATGAAAATCGAATAACAACATATGAGTTATTTTTTATTATTGTTACGTATATTATACAGTCTTGAAGTTTGGTGTTCATCCCCACTCGCCCTGTATAGTAGATTTAAAGGGCGCTAAAATATGTCCCGCACGCGGGCGTCAATCAGCCTTGCGAGGGCCCTGGAGAAGCTCTTGCGGAAAAAGGTTTAAAATTTAGTAGGAAAAATCAGAGTATTTGGAATGTTTATTGTGGACTATAACATGATAGTGAAAAGGAATGATTATTATTATCTAACCTAGGATGGGTATTAGAGACTAATAGGGAAATGGGTATTAAGTATTATCCAATTTCCAATAAAAAAAATCATGTTTAATCATGTTTTATAACTAAACTTCTCACTTTGTTCATTGTCTCCAAGCAGGTGAATTTGTACTATGCTGATCAATACTTGACCCAAAAATTCGAATCTTTTGAGAGTTGTACAAAATGCTTATTAAATTCAGTTCGAGAGACTTCAGAGTTCCATATATATGTTACCGGCCAAACCCGATTTCAGGACAAACTAGTTTAAATTTGTTAATAGCTTAACGGTGTCTAGTCGGACAAACTTTGATATATGGGATTATGGGAACACTGGAACAGGGGAAGTTTTAATGGTGGAACAGGTTAAAAATTTGGAATGTCAGACTACGAAAACGTCAGATATATTTTTTCGGACAGAACTTCCAATTGATTTGTTATCCTGTCATTGTCATTAAACTCTCATGCAAAAATCAGACTGCTATTACTAACCAACATGATTCCACTCATTAAAATGCGCAGTTGGTGATAAACACCAGTCTGATTTTTGCATGAGAGTTTAATGAAAGGACAACAAATTAATTGGAAGTTCTGTCCGACAAAATACATCTGACGTTTTTGTAGTCTGACGTTCCAAATTTTTAGCCTGTTCCAACATTACAACTTCCCCTGTTCCAGTGTTCCCATATATCAAAGTTTGTCCGACTAGACACCGTTAAACTATTAACAAATTTGCAGCTTGCTATTAATCAACTTTTTTTTCTTATGCGGGATCCAGACCTATTATCAATCAACATTACTATCAACTAAACTAGTTTGGCCTAGGCAATTTATCCTATCGTGTTTACGACAAACTAGTTTGGCCTAGGCCAAACTAGTTTATCCTAACGCGTTCAGGACAAACTAGTTTGTCCTGAAATCGGGTTTGGCCGTTAACATTTATATATGGAATATTAACAAAAAATTTAGTATGATATGAAGTTCACAAACAGATGAAAGTGCAAAAAAGCAATGTGACTCCGCAATTCTAAGTGTCTCCATGGAAAAATAAATAATTTTACAATTGAGGTATAACTATTGCTTTTATAAAAAAAACACTGATTATTTTTTATAATTTGATTGTATTGCCAATTGTCCATTAATCTTAACGACAAATCATTTTCGTTTTAATAAAAATGATTATTTTCCATTTACATAGTATTTTATTCAGTTTATATACTTATTTATTTTGGCCATGATTAAATCAACTATTAATTTCAACATAAAATCAACATTAATCAATTGACATTATAGGTCTGGATCCCGCATAAGAAAAAAAGTTGATTAATAGCAAGCTGAGAATTTGTTAATAGCTTAACGGTGTCTAGTCGGACAAACTTTGATATATGGGATTATGGGAACACTGGAACAGGGGAAGTTTTAATGGTGGAACAGGTTAAAAATTTGGAACGTCAGACTACGAAAACGTCAGATATATTTTTTCGGACAGAACTTCCAATTGATTTGTTATCCTGTCATTGTCATTAAACTCTCGTGCAAAAATCAGACTGCTATTACTAACCAACATGATTCCACTCATTAAAATGCGCAGTTGGTGATAAACACCAGTCTGATTTTTGCATGAGAGTTTAATGAAAGGACAACAAATCAATTGGAAGTTCTGTCCGACAAAATACGTCTGACGTTTTTGTAGTCTGACGTTCCAAATTTTAGCCTGTTCCAACATTACAACTTCCCCTGTTCCAGTGTTCCCATATATCAAAGTTTGTCCGACTAGACACCGTTAAACTATTAACAAATTTGCAGCTTGCTATTAATCAACTTTTTTTTCTTATGCGGGATCCAGACCTATTATCAATCAACATTACTATCAACTAAACTAGTTTGGCCTAGGCAATTTATCCTATCGTGTTTACGACAAACTAGTTTGGCCTAGGCCAAACTAGTTTATCCTAACGCGTTCAGGACAAACTAGTTTGTCCTGAAATCGGGTTTGGCCGTTAACATATATATATATATATATATATATATATATATATATATATATATATATATATATATATATATAATTAAATTTTGTATTTCTTGGGTTTAGGTTCAGTGAATAATGTTAAAAAAATTGGAATTAGATTTTATTTTTCCATTTAAATCGACGTTTCGGTGGATATCTCTCACCTTTGTCAAGATTCTAAAAATGCATACAAATGAATACAAGATGTTATTATAAAACATGTTCAAAAACTTACCTACACGTAAATCGACACACTCACAATAATGGACATATACAGAATAAAATGTGAAACCTGTTATATCATTGCTAGATGGTATAGTAATTACTATTAATTATTAATTATGGTACAGTGACGTATCTTTTATGTTGTTATAAAATATTGCAAAGTGGATGTTTGTTACGACTTTAGGAGGTTTTTGTTTTGTTTCGGGTGTTATAATTATCATTATTTAAATGAGATTGTAATATATTCTATTTAGGTTGTTAGTGTCTTTTTTGTCGTTGATAGCATTGGTGTTTCTTTTTATTTCAATCGATTCGTATATTTCCCTCTTTTTTTTATTTTTCTCGGTTTTTAAGACTTTGATGTTATCGAAGTCAAATTTATGCTTCTTTCCATTCTCATGCTTTGTAAGCGCAGTGGTGTTGTTTTTATCGTATTTGTGGGAACGAATTCTAGATTGAAGCAGTTGACTGGTTTGCCCGATGTAGACACCTTCACAGTTAGTACATGGTATCTCGTAAACAACATGTGATTTTTTAAGTTTTGGAGTCTTTGTTTTCAATTTGGTAAAATATTTATTTAAAAGGTTGTTGCCCTTGTGAGCCACTGTTATGTTATGTTTGGCTAAAAGATACATCAGTTGTTCAGATAAACCATTTATATACGGCAGGGTTGTATATATAGTTTTGGTGTTGTTGCTTTTGTTGTTATTAGTGTTGTTGTAAAATTTATTTAGTCTGGATTTGAATATCGATTCGATTAAATGTTTGGGATAATCATTGCTTAGGAGTGCATTTTTTGCTTTTTTTATTGCAATTGGTCTGTACTCTGGATCTGTCAGTTTAATAGATCTGTCAGCAAGACCTATAATTACGGACTTCTTCTGGGAGAACGGATGATGAGATCTATAGTTAAGATATCGTCCAGACCACGTATCTTTTGTGAACCACATAGTTTTTATTGTGTTGTTGGTACGATGTAAAGTGACATCCAGAAAATTTATTTTATTATGTTGTTCAATTTCTAAAGTAAATTTTAGTTTTGGATGGTAGCAGTTGAAATTGTCTAAAATTTCATTGATTTTATTAGTTGGGATAGCACATACACAGTCGTCGATGTAGCGGTAGAAGAATGGTATATTAAAATCTAAGTGATCTATGACAGATTCTTCTAAATCTTCCAAAACCAGCTGAGCGATGACACTGGAAATACTTGCATGTGCAATGGGTGCAAGTATTTCCAGTGTCATCGCTCAGCTGGTTTTGGAAGATTTAGAAGAATCTGTCATAGATCACTTAGATTTTAATATACCATTCTTCTACCGCTACATCGACGACTGTGTATGTGCTATCCCAACTAATAAAATCAATGAAATTTTAGACAATTTCAACTGCTACCATCCAAAACTAAAATTTACTTTAGAAATTGAACAACATAATAAAATAAATTTTCTGGATGTCACTTTACATCGTACCAACAACACAATAAAAACTATGTGGTTCACAAAAGATACGTGGTCTGGACGATATCTTAACTATAGATCTCATCATCCGTTCTCCCAGAAGAAGTCCGTAATTATAGGTCTTGCTGACAGATCTATTAAACTGACAGATCCAGAGTACAGACCAATTGCAATAAAAAAAGCAAAAAATGCACTCCTAAGCAATGATTATCCCAAACATTTAATCGAATCGATATTCAAATCCAGACTAAATAAATTTTACAACAACACTAATAACAACAAAAGCAACAACACCAAAACTATATATACAACCCTGCCGTATATAAATGGTTTATCTGAACAACTGATGTATCTTTTAGCCAAACATAACATAACAGTGGCTCACAAGGGCAACAACCTTTTAAATAAATATTTTACCAAATTGAAAACAAAGACTCCAAAACTTAAAAAATCACATGTTGTTTACGAGATACCATGTACTAACTGTGAAGGTGTCTACATCGGGCAAACCAGTCAACTGCTTCAATCTAGAATTCGTTCCCACAAATACGATAAAAACAACACCACTGCGCTTACAAAGCATGAGAATGGAAAGAAGCATAAATTTGACTTCGATAACATCAAAGTCTTAAAAACCGAGAAAAATAAAAAAAAAAAAAAAGAGGGAAATATACGAATCGATTGAAATAAAAAGAAACACCAATGCTATCAACGACAAAAAAGACACTAACAACCTAAATAGAATATATTACAATCTCATTTAAATAATGATAATTATAACACCCGAAACAAAACAAAAACCTCCTAAAGTCGTAACAAACATCCACTTTGCAATATTTTATAACAACATAAAAGATACGTCACTGTACCATAATTAATAATTAATAGTAATTACTATACCATCTAGCAATGATATAACAGGTTTCACATTTTATTCTGTATATGTCCATTATTGTGAGTGTGTCGATTTACGTGTAGGTAAGTTTTTGAACATGTTTTATAATAACATCTTGTATTCATTTGTATGCATTTTTAGAATCTTGACAAAGGTGAGAGATATCCACCGAAACGTCGATTTAAATGGAAAAATAAAATCTAATTCCAATTTTTTTAACATTATTCACTGAACCTAAACCCAAGAAATACAAAATTTAATTAAATATAGTATGGTTCAAGAAACTGAGAAAAACTATATATATATATATATATATATATATATATATATATATATATATATATATATATATATATATATATATATATATATATATGGAATATTAACAAAAAATTTAGTATGATATGAAGTTCACAAGATTTTCCGAAAATGATAAGTACCTACTGTTAAAACTGTAAGAAGAGATTTAACTACTTAATTAAACTTTTTGGGAAGACCTTTCCCAAAAAGTTTGCTGGTTAAACTCTTACATCTTTCTCAAAAACTCCTTAGTATTCAGTTCAGCTCAGCGTGGTGCTGTTGTTCGAGGTTTAAAATTGCATAAACAAGGGATGTTCCTACTTGATGGAACAATGATACAAATGGAAATTATACAATTCAAATCCAAAATCATTTCTACTTAGGACTCCTCCCTGCATTTTTTATTACCGATTTCCATTTTCTTATATTCTGTTTAGTTTTTTACCGTTGCACTTTTTAAGATTTCTCAGATTCCGTATTCAGTCCAAAAACTAATAAACAAGTAAATGATGTATATCTGTCCACTTGGAAGAGTTAACAAATAGTTTTGAATTAAATTCAATTTAAATAAAAAAAATTTGGTTGCAATTAAAATAAAAGAAGGTGATAATAATTGTGAATTAAAGTAAAAAAAGATTATTATTGCTAACCTTGTAAGAATTTGGTAGGTACCTACTATTAGAAGAGGATAAAAATGCCGATGACATTTGCTTTGCAGATACAAAGCAAATGTAATGGTTTTAAAAATTAATTTGAGAATGAGTAACATTACAAAGTGTGTAAATAGAAGCTATAAATTTTCGAATATACACTCAGCTAATTATAAGCATAAGAGAAAATTGAGGTATGGTTTGTTCAACAGTAAATGGTTGAATTCAATTAGTGCGGTCGTAAATATTATTAAATTTATCTGACCTGGCCCATTGTTAAGACCCACCCGGAGCGATAAGCCACCGAGGTAGACAGAGTTGGTCTTTTGCAATTAACACTGACGAGACGGTACTCCCATAATAAAGCCTGAAATAAATTTTACCTGAAACCGGGCCTTTTATACTATTATCGGTTATTCCAGGATGTTTATAGTGGTAACTAATTGAACTCAACCATTTACTGGTAAACATACCATTCCTAATACTCAACATTATTTACATAATATATTTATTTAAATATATAGGTTATTTATATACCTCTGTTTGTTATACACAATACAAAAAGAAATAAGCACATAGGTATTGGGAAAGAAAAGACATCCGTTAAGAATGTTAATAGATTGGATACCAACAACAGGTAAAATATTAAGAGCAAACAAATAATAAGAAGAAAAGAAAAGGTGAAAGAAGAGATAAGAAATATGGGAATAAGAAATAGTGGAATGGAAGGGGCCAAAAGAATAATAAAAATATTAGCAAGCATGGAAACACCATAAATTGTAAAACAAAACTCAGAATGGGCTAATCACTTACATCAAAATGATTGTTAAGCTAAAACAGCTACATAAATATTTGTTTACTCTGCGAAGACATCATCACCATTGACACTGAGTATTCCTAGCAAATTATGTCCAGCCGGCTTAATCATATCTAGAGTTCTTTTTTTAGTTTGAGGAATAAATAGATTTATTTTGGTATTATTTCAAAATGAAAATTTTTAGTTAGAATATGCGTGGACTTTTATTAACCTTCTTAGTTCATGTTTTCTCCTGTTTGAAAACAAGGTTGATTCGGCTAGGTTCAATATATTTGGATTATTTATCGAAAAAAAAATGTGTTATCATATTTTATAAGTAAATTTCTCATTTTGCTCATCATCTCCAAGCCAGTACCTTATACTATGCAGATTAACCCTGGTCCCAAAAATTACTAGTTTTGGTCATTTTGATGGAAAGATAAATGGAAAACTACTAACACCAATATACAAAGCGGAGTCAGATAAGACTCGTTAAGCCCACTTCTCTTTAATAGAATAATGGACGAAATAATAGAAGCAGTAGGTAGGTACGTAAAGGTCATGATTACAGCATGGGGAACAAATAAATCCAAATACTATGTTAGACGACGCCACAATAATCGCCGAGACAGAAGACGATCTCCAAAGATTAACACACATATTCAATACAACAGCTAAGAAATACAATATGATAATATGAACAGAAAAAACCAAATGTATGACAACATCTAAATACACACTACGATGTAAAATCGAAATTGATGGGAAAATAATAAAGCAGGAAGCAAGGTTTAGATATCTGGGAATATATTATAACCAGTTACGGAGATGTTGAAGAGGAAGTACGACAACAAAGCTTAAAAGCACGTAAAGCGGGGAGATCTCTTAATGACACAATCTGGAAGAACAAACACCTAAGACAAGACCCAAAAGCAAGAATCTATAAAGCAGCAATTAGACCTATATTGACATAGGTACACGGCGGAGACAAGACCTGAGACATCTAAAACGAAACGACTACTAGAAACAACAGAGATGAAAATACTTCGACGAATATCAGGGAAAAGTCTGTTGGATAGGAAGAGAAGCTAAAACATAAGAAGATCATGCAATGTAGAAGACACAAATGGATAGGTGACAAAACGGAAACAGGAGTGGAACGAACACATTATAGTAGAATGGCAGAGAAGAAGAGACAGGCTTTAAAGCCTGTCCGATTAAATTCAGTCCGAGGCCCGAGGGATATATCCTAAATATAGATTATAGACAAGAAAATAATTTTATGACATAAAAGATTTGCCGAAAAGAGTAGGTACTGTAAAAAATATAAAATGAGATATAACTAAGTAATCAGCAAAATACTGAATACAAATTGCGCTTGCAAGATCTTAATTGTCGGGAATGCAAAGAAGAAGATTTTGGCATAACTATATTAGACAAAAAGACCGTAGAATTACAAGAAGAGAAACTACCTGGCAAAGAATCTTTCGAAAAAGTTTGGGAAGTAGGTACTATGCTGATTAACCCTTATCCCAAAAATTAGTAGTTTTGGTCATTTTGAAAGGTATAGAAAATGCTTATTCAATTCAGTCCGAGGGATGTATTCTTAATATATGGAATATAAATAAGAAAAAAATTGTATAACATAAAGATTTCTTGAATAAAATACTATAAAAAAAAAGTAAAAAGAGATGTATAAGTAATCTGCAAAATACGAAATAAAAAAAATTGCACTTGCTAGACCTTAAAATGTCGGGAAGGCAAAGAAGAAGAGGTTGGCATAAACATACTTATTAGACAAAAGGACAGTACCAGAAGACTAAAATTACAAGAAGATAATCCAGTTGGAAAAGATATTTCCTAAAAAATTTGTTATGTTACAATACTAACTCGGTACAATATTACAAATTACTCAATTCAAAATCGTCTCTGTTCAGGGCTCTTCCCTGAATTTTTTATTACTGATTTCCATTTTCTTATAGGTATTGTTATGTTGTTGTTGTTGTTTCTTATGTTCTGTGGTTTTACCTTTACACTTTCTAAGACTTATCATACATTTTTTGTGTACAGTCCAAAAAATAATAAACAAGTACTTAAGTGTTATGTACTGTGCATTTGGAAGTGTTATCTATCATATAATAGTTTTGAATTAAATTCAATCTAAATTGTTGCTATTTTGTTTAATCTCAATTAAAACAAAAAGACGTTACAATAATGAATTATAGATTAAAGTAAAAAATCGTTATTATTGCTAAATTTGCAGATACAAAACAAATATAATGATTTTAAAAAGTATTTCGAGAATGAGCAAAATTACAAAGTGTCCAACCTATAGAAGCTATAAATTTTTGAATAAGCAATAAGCTAATTAAAAGCATAACAGAAAATTGGGTTAATAATATTATTTACATAAATATGTAGATATGCATATAAACATATATACATAAACATAATTATATTATATATATACCGTTTGGTTGTTGGTGTAACTTTCTTTCCTGCCTGGTCAAAGCAACCCTCAAGGCAGTAACCGCAACCGGATAGAGCGCGGGCGCAAAAGAGAGAGACGTATATATGTCAAAATATAATTTATGACCACTTGGAAAACAAATCGGTGGTTCACACATTGTAGTCGGGAGAAACGGGTTTGATTTAAAAAGAAGAATATATTTTGAGTTATAAAACTTACTGCGAGCATTTCGGGGGAACCTCGCCCCTTGTCTCGGTCAGTTCTGTTCTCCAGCTTGACAGTTAGAAACACAAACAGGTCCTCACACACAACACACTCTCACAAAACCGCCAAAATAAAAAATAAAAAGACAGCTCCGCAAAAGGAAGAAGACTGTTAGTATTCAACACACCACACGCGTTTCATGAGCCATTCGACTTGTAGCACCGGCGAACAAGCTACTAGCAAAAACAATAGCATAATAGCGACATATTACGGATAGTTACATACATTCATGTGTTTGATTGGAACTGAGTTAATTTTTCGAAAGGCACTTGCTGCCGTCTACGATTACCCGTTTCCTCACCAGCCCCACCGCGCATACATAAAATCTCACTATAATTTGCGTTTTTTGTCTTTATTTTACTTCGCTGCCCTCCTCTGGCCGGGGCGGCCATGCATCCGTAAAACCCGCCCAGTTAATAGCACCCTCAATTATGGTGATCGGGCGGACATCTTGCGGATCAAGGAGAAAAAGTCGCTTTGCGAACATGCTGACAGGTGGCGCCTGGTGATAGTCAGCAGGAATTCAAAGTAGGGGATTTTTCCAGCAGGGATTTTAGCAGGAATCGAAAGTCAACAGAAGTTTGATTTACTGAAACCGTTATTTACATCTATCTCAAGAAAGTTGTTTTCGATATTTGAAATGCGGAGATTTGAATACCATATAAAACATAGGTGTTAGGTACATATAGGTGCACCTCAATATTTTTACTTCCATGGTGTTTATACATAAGGTGATAATATGTATTAATAGTAGTCTAATAAGCCTTAATAAAAAATGTATCCATAGTTTAATAAAAAAATATGTTGCTGGGAGGCACAATTTAGTTACAATATAATGAAATGAGTAAGGGAAATGTGTGCAAAGTAATTTTCTTTTTAGATCATAACTTTTTATTTATAGTTCACATAATATCCATAACTTACATCAATCATCTTTGGTCCTTACATTATCCAAACCAATTAACATTTTTGGCAGAAAATTTATATAAAAAAATATTTAACTGAGTTCAATCATAATCAATTTTATCCCTATTCCTTTTAGCGAGCGGAACACCCCCAAAAAAAAACGCTTATTTCTCGAGGTACTGACCACGAAGAGGTGAATGGCCAATTTTAGTAATACTGTATGTTTTTGATGGTGCTGAAAACGAAAATGAAATTTACTTTGAATTTCATGTGGGGGAACATTGTCAAAATCGCAATTTTACCCTAAAAATAAATAAAAATAAAATCACGTTTTTTTGAGTTTACCTCGCTACAACTCTGTTCCATTTTAATATTTTATTCTGAAATTTTTACACTATATAGCTCTAACATTTCTAAAGACAAAGGTACCTGTTTCAACTTTTATTCTTATTCTGATAAAGGTTATGAATTTTTCAAAGGAAAATGTGCGGATTTGTGCATTGCAAAGTTTATTCGAAAAAGTTGTGCAACAACGTTTAAAATTTAGCTTCTTAATCACGTTTATGTTAAAATAGAAAGTACAAAGAAGTTTTCTGGTAAGTTTTAGATCAAACTGTTTTATAGAAAAAAAATTAGTGCAACTTTTAATGTCGACATTAGAAATCCCCAATATGACGCTTATTGTTCGAGATACTGACAATGGATGGTGAATGGCTAATTTTGGTCTTAGATTATGTTTTTGACCGTGATGAAAATGAAAATGAAATTTATTTTAAATTTATGGTGGGGGAATATTGTCAAAATTGAAATTGTACCCTAAAAATAAAAAAAAATGAAATTACCTTTTCTTGCGTTTAGCTCGCTACAATTCTGGTCAGTTTTAATATTTTTTTCTAAAGTTTGTACACTATATATCGCTCACTTTCTTGAAGACAATGGTTTCTGCTTTAATCTTTTATTCTTATTCTAGTAAAAGTTATGAATCTTTTAAAGCACAAGTTGCAGATTCGTGAATTGCAAAGTTTAATTGCAAAATTATACTGACTTGAAATACCTATAGATTTTAAGTCAAATTCAAAAATAAAACATGAGTACAAAGAAGTTTTCTGGAAAGTTGTGGATTAAAATGTTTTATAGAAGACAAATGGTGCAACTTTTAACATCTACGTAATAAATCCCGCTAATTTTTCGAGATACTGATTATTGGTGGTGAATGGCTAATTTTGGTCTTACTTTATGTTTTTGATGGTGCTGAAAACGAAAATCAAGTTTATTTTGAATTTTAGGTGGGAAAACAGTGTCAAAATCGCAATTTTGTCCTAAAAATAAAAAAAAAATAAACCACATTTTTCTTCAAATTAAAAGTTGCACCATATTTTTCTATATCACATCTAGACCTAAACCTCCCCATAAAACTTCTTTGAACTCTATGGTTTAACATAAACGTAATCAAATTGATAAATTTTAAATTTTGTCACTTAATTTTTGCGATTTAACTTTGAAAGTCACGAATCTGCACCTTTGATTTTTTTAAATTCATAACTTTTATGAAGAAAAGACTGAAAGACTACAGTTGCTTTCATAGTCTTCAGTCTTCATAAAGATTATGCTGTAGAAATTTTAGAAAAAAATATTAAAATGGAACAGAGTTGTAGCGAGTAGTAACGTAAAAATTCGTGACTTCACTTTTTTTTATTTTTAGGTTAAAATTACGATTTTGACAATGTTTCCTCACATAAAATTTAAATTGTTTCATTGTCAACACCATCGAAAACATAAAATAAGACAAAAATTAGCCATTCACCGCCCATGGTCAGTATCTCGAAAAATAAGCCTTATTTTGGGGATGTATAACGTCTCTATTAAAAGTTACGCCATTTTTTTTCTATTAAACATTTGTAACTAAACTTTCCAGAAAACTTCTTTGTACTCTATGTTTTAACATAAATGTGATTAATAAGATAAATTTTAAATTTTGCTACTTAAATTTTGCTATTAAAGTATCTGCATCTTGTACTTTAAAAAATTCATAACCTTTACTAGAATAAGACTAAAATCTTAAAGCAGATACCGTTGTCTTTAAAAAAAGTGGGCAACATACCTATAGTGTACAAACCTTAGAAAAAAAATATTAAAATGGACTAAAGTTGTTAGTTAAACGCAAAAAACGTGATTTCGCTTTTTTTTATTTTTATCGTATAATTGCGATTTTGACATTATTCCTCCACCTAAAATTTAAAATAAATTTCATTTTCGTTTTCAGCACCCTCAAAAACATAATCTAAGACCAAAATTAGCCATTTATCACCCATGGTCAGAATCTCGAAAAATAACCGTTATATTGAGGATTTCTAGTGTCGATAATAAAAGTTCTACTATTTTTTTTTTCTATAAAACGTTTTGATCTAAAATTTTTTAGAAAATTTCTTTGTACTCTATATTTTAACATTTTTTTTTTATTTAATTTGATGGCTTTGGTATATTTTAACATAGACGTGATTAAAAGGCTAAATTTTAAATTTCTTCACTAAACTTTTGCGATTAAACTTTGCAATGCACAAATCCGCATCTTTTCCTTTGAAAAATTCATATTCATAACCTATATCAGAATAAGAATTAAAGCTTGAAACAGGTACTGTTTTCAGAAATGTTAGAGAGTTATATACCTACTGTAGAATTTCAGAAAAAAATATTAAAATGGAACAGAGTTGTAGCGAGGTAAACACAAAAAAACATGATTTTATTTTTATTTATTTTTAGGGTAAAATTGCGATTTTGACAATGTTCCCCCACATGAAATTCAAAATAAATCTCATTTTCGTTTTCAGCACCGTCTAAAACATACAGTATGTCTAAAATTGGCCATTCACCTCTCCGTGGTCAGTACCTGGTCATTTTGGGGTGCTTGCCGCTTGCCTATATGCTTTGGACAAAATGATATATTGCTAATGAACAAAATGACATAGAAACATGATACATACAGAATAGCTACAAAATTATTGGCATAATTCGAAAAAAACGGTTAGTTCTTCTTGGACCATAGGCGCAAGATGCGTGAAGAAGCACGGCAACCAGTCTGCTCATGGCTTAGGTATATCTTGAGTAAAGTTAGTAGAATAAATGCATGCACAGTCCTCTACCTACATCGTCATGGGCAATATTAGGAAAATCTTCCTCATAATTTCCTTCAGATCATTTTTTTGGTGGCTTGCCTTTTTTTCTTTGTTAGGGGTGTTTTGGGCTCATTTTAAATTGTATTTCCAACATATTAGGAAAACAAGTCAACACCAACGACATCTGTCTAATTTTTGGTTTACCTTTCCCATGGCCACAAATAAAACATTCTTTTGGCACCGGAGAAAGCAGCTCATTAAGAACAGCATGAGCAGAAGACGATAGACGTTCATTGGTAGCAGCAACAGTTAGGGTTCTAGACCGAAGTTTGTTGTTGGAACTTGAGGTGAATTTTCAGCTTGTGGGTCGGCAAGAGCTGTTATTTCAGCTGCATTATTTTACTCAGATGATATCTTATCATGAGACTGTGGCTGAACGAGAGGTAACGTAGCAATCACAGGTTGTATGAAAATCTGTTCAGACTCGACAGAGCTCATTAGTTTGGCAGGTTGAGGAGGCTGTTCATTGTAGCTGTCTTCCAGCGGTACGTTTGAGGTTTCAGCATTTTGATACATACATATAATCCGGTCAGTTAATAGCACCCTTAATTTGCGGAGAAAAGGTCGCTTTGCGAACATGCTGACAGGTGGCGCCTGGTGATAGTTAGCAGGAATCCAAAGCAGTGGCGTAGCTGACAGGCCCGCAGGGCCCGCAAGGCATGGGGCCCCGACGTTAGGAGGGGCCCCTTAAAGCCTTCAAGCTTAATACTTCTACTTTCTTTACATTAGGGCATAAAACATATTTTCCTAATAAGCATCAAAATAGAGAATATGGAACCCATATTAAGCTGCACCCCCCACCATCGCGAATAAAGTTCGGACTAGGCAAAAAATTTAGTGCTATTTATGTGCTAATTAGTTGCTCTATTCCGAATTTTGTTGCTCAAACCGTTTACCAGGAAATCGCGTTGAAAGTGGGGGGGTGCAGGTTAATGTAAAGCTGCACCCACCCACACCGAAAAAAGCTCAAACTTCTTGATTTTTTTGGTGATAAATTTAGTGCTATTTATGTGCTAATTAGTTGCTCTATTCCGAATTTTGTTGCTCAAACGGTTTACCAGGAAATCGCGTTGAAAGTGGGGGGGTGCAGGTTAATGTAAAGCTGCACCCACCCACACCGAAAAAAGCTCAAACTTCTTGAATTTTTTGGTGATAAATTTAGTGCTATTTATGTGCTAATTAGTTGCTCTATTCTGAAATTTGTTGCTCAAACCGTTTACCAGGAAATCGCGTTGAAAGTGGGGGGGTGCAGGTTAATGGAAAGCTGCACCCACCCACACGGAAAAAAGCTCAAACTTCTTGATTTTTTTTGGTGATAAATTTAGTGCTATTTATGTGCTAATTAGTTGCTCTATTCCGAATTTTGTTGCTCCGCGTTGAAAGTGGGGGGTGCAGGTTAATGGCAAGCTGCACCCACCCACAACGAAAAAAGCTCAAACTTCTTGATTTTTTTTGGTGATAAATTTAGTGCTATTTATGTGCTAATTAGTTGCTCTATTCCGAATTTTGTTGCTCAAACCGTTTAGCAGGAAATCGCGTTGAAAGTGGGGGGGGGGGTGCAGGTTAATGGCAAGCTGCACCCACCCACACCGAAAAAAACTCAAACGTCTTGATTTTTTTTGGTGATAAATTTAGTGCTATTTATGTGCTCATTAGTTGCTCTATTCCTAATTTTGTTGCTCAAACCGTTTACCAGGAAATCGCGTTCAAATTGGGGGGGTCAAGCTTAATGGCAAACTGCACCCACCCACACCGAAAAAACTTCAAACTTATTGATTTTTTTGGTGATAGATTTAGTGCTATTTATGTGCTAATTATTTGCTCTAATCCGAATTTTGTTGCTCAAACCGTTGACCAAGAAATCGCGTTGAAAGTGGGGGGTTCAAGTTAATTGCAAGTTGCACCCACCCACACCGAAAAAAGCTCAAACTTCTTGATTTTTTTGGTGAAAAATTTAGTGCTATTTATGTGCTAATTAGTTGCTCTATTCCGAATTTTGTTGCTTAAACAGTTGACCAGGAAATCGCGTTCAAAATGGGGAGGTCCAGCTTAATAGCAAGCTGCACCCGCTCACACCGAAAAATGTTCAAACTTATTGATTTTTTTTTGTGATAAATTTAGTGCTATTTATGTGCTAATTAGTTGCTACAATCCGAATTTGGTTGCTCAAACCGTTGACCAAGAAATCGCGTTGAAATTGGGGCGGTGCAAGTTAATGGCAAGTTGCACCCACCCACACCGAAAAAAGCTCAAACTTCTTGATTTTTTTGGTGTAAAATTTAGTGCTATTTATGTGCTAATTAATTGCTCTATTCCGAATTTTGTTGCTCAAACCGTTGACTAGGAAATCGCGTCGAAAATGGGGGGGGTTGCAAGTTAATGGCAAGCCTGCATCCACCCACACCGAAACAAGCTCAAACTTCTTGATTTTTTTGGTGAAAAATTTAGTGCTATTTATGTGCTAATTAGTTGCTCTAATCTAAATTTTGTTGCTCAAACCGTTGACCAGGAAATCGCGTTCAAAGTGGGGCGGTGCCAGCTTCTCATTAGACGCACAACGAAACACTTGTATGTTCACTAAAACAATGAGAAATAAAATCAGATAGAAGTATAATTTGATGGTACGTGTTCCCTAAATTATTTTAGTACCAAATAATATGTACGAGTAACTTATTTATTTAACATAGAACAGAGACACATATGGGTGGGATTAACTAATGCATTTGCAAGTTCTACGGTTAGCAACAAAATCGGATACCGATATATTTCGATAGTACGTATCATTATCATCATCATACAGCCCTTTTCGTTCACCGCTGAACATAGGCCTCCCTCATTTTTGTCCATTGTGCTCTATTTTGAGCACTTTGCATCCAATTTCTTGACATTTTCTTGAGTTCATCAGTCCAACGAGTAGATGGTCTTCCTCTACTTCTTTTGTCTAATCTCGGCCTGCACTCTTCGTCCACTCCCCATCACTGATTCGGGCGACGTGTCCGGCCAAGTTCCATTTCAGGGTGGCAATTAGGGAAATTACATCGGTAACTCTTGTTCTTCGCCTTAAGTCTTCATTTCTAACTCGGCCACGAAGCGACATACTCAGCATTGACCTTTCCATTTTCCTCTGGGCTATTTGCAGCATTTTAGAAGCTGTGGCTGTCAATGTCAAAGTTTCGGCACCATAAGTCATCATAGGCAACACAAATTGGTCAAATGTTTTACGTTTTAGAGAAATTGGTATGTCGCTTTTAAATAGGTCTTTGAGTTTTCCATAGGCTACCTATGGTAGGTTTATTCTTCTTCGTAGTTTGCATATTTGTTTGTCTCTTGTGATCTTTATTTCGTGTCCAAGGTATATGTATTTTTCCACTAGCTCTACTTCGTTTTCTCCAATATTGATATTTCCGCTAGGTACTAGGTTTGTCATGAATTTTGTTTTGGAGATGTTTATTTTGAGACACCTACACTGGCGTACACTAACTAAAGTTCATGTAGCATGGTACATATCTTCTTGAGGTTGTCAGAGAACAAAACTATGTCGTCTGCGAATTTCAAATTTGTTAATCTTCTACCGTCAATATTCAGGCCTCGCTCTTCCCAGTTAAGTTATTTACAAGCATATTCTAGTACTGCGGTAAAGAGTTTAGGCGATAAGTTTTCGTCCTGTCGGACTCCTCTGCCGATTGGGATATGGTCCGTGTTTTTATGTAGTTTCACCGACATAGTTGCGTTCTTTTATGTATTGTAAATTAACCTTGTGTATCGGTAGTCAATGCGGCATGCTTGTAGTACTTCCAGAATTTTGTCACATTCTACCGTGTCAAAGGCTTTATGGAAATCTACAAAAGCCAAAACGAGTGGTCGATTGTATTCGATAGTCTTTTCTATTACCGTTTTAAAGCTCTGTGGGTGATCATTTGTTCCAAATTGGCTGGTAGAAATCAAGTTTTTTCTCAAGACAATTCGTTACTGTTCTTGTAAGGAGTTTGTATAAGTGACTAAGAAGACTTATAGGTCTGTAATTTTCTAATTAATGGGGATCTCCTTTTTTGTACAATAGAATTACTTGAGCATTGTGCCATTTGTCGGGTATATTGCTATCTAAAAGGCACATATTAAAAACGTCTTTTATTTTCTTAAGAAGACAAGTGCCTCCGATGTTTATTGCATCAGTAATTACACAATCTTCGCCTGGAGATTTTTTATTCTTATCTTTTCTTAGGGCTAGTTTACAATCTAGAAATATATGTTCCAGGGCAAAAAAGGTGGTCTTTTGTATTTGTTTAAAAAAATTGTTTAAACAATTTCTGCCCAAAAATTCCGCCATATATCCTTCTTCTTCTTCTTAAAGTGCCTATCCGTTTCGGATGTTGGCGATCATCATGGCTATCTTGACTTTGTTTACCGGAACGCGGAACAGTTCAGTGGTAGTGGTGTTATACCACTTTCGTAAATTTTGAAGCCAGGAAATGCGTCTTCTTCCTGGCCCTCTTTTACCATTTACCTTCCCTTGGAGAATCAGTTGGAGAAGGCCGTAACGTTCTTGATTTCTCATTACATGTCCTAGATATTCTAATTTTTTTGTTTTGATGGTTATGAGAATTTCACAGTCTTTCCCCATTCTACGCAGCACTTTTACATTATTAATTCGTTCAACCCAGGATATACGTAAGATGCGCCTATAACACCACATTTCGAAAGCTTCGATCCGATTCATAGATGCAACAGTTAGTGTCCACCTTCCATTCCGTAGAGCAGAACTGTGAATATGTAGCTTTTCAACAGACGGTATTTTGTTTTTAATGATATGTCTCGACTGTTGAAAATTGGTCTCATTCTAACGTATGCTGCTTTCGCTTTTATTATTCGCTGTTTAATTTCTGTCGAGTGGTCCCATTGGCTATTTAAATTTGTACCCAGATATGTATATTGCTCAACTCTTTCGATATTCTGCTGGTTGACTGTAAGTTGAGCGTTTAATATTGGTTTTTTACTAATTGTCATAAATTTGGTCTTCTTCTGTTGCTTACTTCTGTTATACGATTTGTTAATATCTGTAAATCATTCAGATTATCGTCGAAAACTATGGGGTCATCTGCATATCTAATGTTATTCAACCATTCACCATTTATTAATACTCCCTTCGCACAACCGTCTAAAGCTTCTTTAAATATCCATTCAGAGTAAATATTGAATAGTAGTGGAGATAAAATACAGCCCTGTCGTACTCCTCGTTATATTGCAATTTTATCAGTTAACTGGTCTTCTATTTTGATTTCTGCCGTTTGATTGTAATATTTGTTTCTGATAATCGGTACCCTTCAGATTTGTTTAAAGGGGACATTTTTTAATAGGAATCCACAAAGAAACCGAATCAGAAATGTTTTCAGACTCACCATATGGACCATATGGAGCGGTCTCACCATATGGACTATATACATACTTCCACATTTTGTAATAAACATACAAACTTTCACCAAGTAACCATCATGTTGATGTAAGATACGAATACGAGTGTGAATTATAAATTTCTAAAAAAAATACAAAATCTTTGTGGCTTGTGAATGTTTTAAAAATAAAACAATTGAATATTAGTCTTAAAGGTGGTGTTGAAGCGGCTGAAGTTTCATTCTTCGGTGAGGTATCTTACAGTCCGACCAGATTCACTTTGTATTTGAGATTTGGATGCGCATTGTTGTTGACTTTCGGATTTTCCAAATTTTGTGATTTTTATTTTGATAACATCTCGTCAAGTAAAATACCTGCACGATACCAAAATAAAATTCAGAAAATGTGGAAAACCCGAACGCCAAACATTAGTGCACATTCAAAATCTCAAATACACACTGAATCTGGCCCGACTGTACACTGGTGAGTGTTTTATAGAAATCACTAATATAGTTTTAAAATTTTTTATTACAAAATCTAATACAATATCTTACATTTATTAATTATTATATTAACAGAAATAAAATACATTTTGATATAGCACAAATTATTTGCGGTAAAACTCAAGCAAATCTATTAAATTTTTTCTACAATCACTTGATAAAGAAGACTTTTTCGCTTGTCAATGGCAACGAAAAGTTAACGTTTACTGAGTACCGTCACTTTATAGCGCTAGCGCGTTAAAGTTTGATTACCGCGCGTCGTCCGTAGCAACCGTACAACCATACAATACTCGTACAATTTGAAAATTCAAATTGAATAGTTAGTTATGTATTAAGAACGAAAAGTGATACATTAATCCTTGAGAGTAAGAGTTACCACTCGACCGTAGCGGAGAGCGGTAATTACTCGAAAGAAATAATGTCACTTTGCGCTTGTAATACATACAACATTTTTTCTACAATCACTTAATAAAATGAAACTATTTTTAAATCACTAACTTTATTGTAACTATTTTATATCTGTCGTTATAATGTCATAACATTAACTTTTATATCTTTCAGTTTGAATGTTCAATGTGATTGTATTGTATGGTTGTACGGTTGCTACGGACGACGAGCGTAAAATCAAACTACGCGCTAAAGCAGCATTTCCCAAATGGTGGGTCGCGACCCGGTACCGGGCCACGAAAGCAAAATGCCGGGTCGCCTCGCCTCGCCGTTTCACATTAACATCTTCTTTTAGACTGCGAAGTGCGTTGACTATCAAAAGGGAATGTTTAAAGAAAACTTTTTTTGAATTAATTGAATAATTCAAGGAAGAAATTTCAATATTCTTAGAACAACATCCACCAACGGCTAGGGATGCAATATTTCAATTTAAAGACAGTTTTCATGATGCCAATCGGTTAATCAAGGTAGCGTATATTTGTTATATTTTTGACTTCTTCAAGAATTTAAATATGACATTACAAGGTAGCAATGTAGTACAAGAGAAGCTGGAAGCTGCAATAAAATTTGCAAGTTTGCCATACTTATTTAAAAACACCCTGTATCGATGAAAAATAAGGCGAGTTGTTAAATTATTACCTAACTTTTTTACTATCCAACATAAGCGAATGAATCGAAAAACAGAATGTTAAGAACACATGAGGCTATAGTTGGGTTTTAATTTCAGTATTTTATAAATTCAAGAATATTCCACAGGGTGTGGTGACTTTGAGAAAAAATTACTTTTTGATTGGTACACCCGGTATACTGCAACAATTTTAGAAGGTTGTGTAAATAATAAAGCATGACGTTTTATATAAATAACAATAAAATGTATGTCTCGGTGAAGTAAGGTTACAATTTATTTGTTTTTTATAAATTTTAGATTTTATATTTTATTTTATTTTTTAGATTGAATACTAATAAAAAAGTCTTGAGATTCGGTAAAACCTTACTTTTCAACGTGTTTACAATCTTTGTTTGCAAGTGATCATCATAACACTGAATATAGCCGCAGTTGGCTGTGACGTCACACTCCGGTCGTCTATTTACCTGTCTAGCAACAATATTATTAAACGAAAATGTTCAAAAATATATCGAAAACAGGTTTAGGAAATATGAGACATAAAAAATGACCAATTTTTAAGGTGATACGTTAATTTCTTGGAGAAATGTAGATATACATAAATACAATAAAGATAAAGAACAGATTATACGAACATACATAATATACCCGAACAATACATACTGTTTCAAATATTCAAAGATAAAGCGATTACAAAAATTGCAATTCGGCATTCTTCAATATACATTATACAATAACTCACACACAGCCAACGGAATTGACAATGAGAGATACCTTGAAAACAATAAAGCTCTGTTGTTATGGGGCAGAGAATAGATAATAGGTAAATATGATTTATATAGGTATATATAAAGAATCCACTACACCAAAATGTTGATATCCAAACAACATACACTGTTTCAAAGCGTTTTAATAGTGAAATACCTGTAGAATATTTAGTTCAATCTTTGCAAATGGAATTTTGTTTCGACATGCCGCGATGGGGCCCTTGAATGTCGGGGGCCCCTTGAATGTCGGGGGCCCCTTGAATGTCGGGGGCCCCGTATAATTGATACGGCTGATACGACGGTAGCTACGCCCCTGGCGTTAAGTAACAATGTATTTTAAATGGGATTTACTTTTTCGCACTGTTTGTAACTTTCGAGTTGTCATGGTGACAATCCTTAATTTTCGCGTTGTCATGGTGATGACAATATGAGCAATGAATTATAACAAGAGTTTTGACAGTTTTGTGGTTTGAAAGTAGTTGTAATTTTTAAATTTCAAAGTTCTAAAAATTGTAGAATAGAAGAGTTACAGCTTTTTTTATTTGTTTATCGTAGATAAAATATTGTATGAAACTGTGCGTGAAGTACTTTTTGCGAACTCGCTCCGTTGTCGCTCGTGCTCTAAAAATCGCGTGCGATCGCAAAAAGCATACTTCACGAACTGTTTCATTAATAACTATTTTAGCACTCCATTGGAGCGTTAAAAATGCTACTTTATAGCACTAGTGCTTTAAAATTTTAAGGCACTGCAGTTAAAAGTGAATTGTCAAATTGTGAAAAGACAAAATATTTATATTTCATTTACTAACATTAATATTAATAGTAAAATTTGCACAATTTGAAAACGGTGGTTTAAAAGGTTTTTTAAAATTTAATTTAAACTCTATTATTGCATTTTTAACACGTTTGTAGAAAAAACAAGTTTATATAACGGTATAATATTTTCGCTAAGAATTTTTAGATATTACCCTCGAGTGTAGACAACCAGTTCTAGCTTTTACGGGTGATAGGTTTCATGGTTTCAGCAATTAACAAAAATATTGTATTTTATATATTTATAACGTTTGTAGAAAAAATATTGTATGATATACGTGTTAAAAAGTACATTTTTAAGGCACTCATGTGAATTTCAGAATTCGCTTCGCTCATTCCGACTAAATATATTTTTTATATGCAAAAAATTTGAATGAATTTTGAATTAATTCGTTTTCAAGTAAGTACATTTATCAGCAATAGTCGTAACGTAATTGTTGTAAACCATAGTTTTATTACTAATTAGCTAATTAGCACATAAATGACACTAAATTCTTCACCAAAAAAATCAAGCAGTTTGAGCTTTTTTCGGTTTGGGTGGGTGCAGCTTGCCATTAACCTGCACCCCCCCACTTTCAACGCGATTTCTTAGTCAATGGTTTGAGCAACAAAATTCGGATTAGAGCAACTAATTAGCACATAAATAGCACTAAATTTATCACCACAAAAAAATCAATAAGTTTGACCTTTTTTCGGTGTGGGTGGGTGCAGCTTGCATTAAGCTGGACGCCCCCATTTTGACCGAGATTTCCTGGTCAACGGTTTGAGCAACAAAATTCGGAATAGAGCAACTAATTAGCACATAAACAGCACTAAATTTTTCATCAAAAAAATCAAGAAATTTGAGCTTTTTTCGGTGTGAGTGGGTGCAGCTTGCCATTAAGCTGGACCCCCCACTTTGAACGATTTCCTGGTCAACGGTTTGAGCAACAAAATTCGGAATAGAGCAACTAATTAGCACATAAATAGCACTAAATTTATCATAAAAAAAATCAAGAAATTTGAGCTTTTTTCGGTGTGGGTGGGTGCAGCTTTCCATTAACCTGCACCCCCCCACTTTCAACGCGATTTCCTGGTAAATGGTTTGAGCAACAAATTTCGGAATAGAGCAACTAATTAGCACATAAATAGCACTAAATTTATCACCAAAAAAATCAAGAAGTTTGAGCTTTCTTCGGTGTGAGTGAGTGCAGCTTGCCATTAACTTGCACCCCCCCACTTTCAACGCGATTTCTTGGTCAACGGTTTGAGCAACAAAATTCGAATTAGAGCAACTAATTAGCACATAAATAGCACTAAATCACTAAATATTTCACCAAAAAAATCAAGAAGTTTGAGCTTTTTTCGGTGTGAGTGGGTGCAGCTTGCCATTAAGCTGGACCCCCCACTTTGAACGCGATATCCTGGTAAACGGTTTGAGCAACAAAATTCGAAATAGAGCAAGTAATTAGCACATAAATAGCACTAAATTTTTCACCAAAAAAGTCAAGAAGTTTGAGCTTTTTTCGGTGTGGGTGGGTGCAACTTGCCATTAACTTGCACCGCCCCAATTTCAACGCGATTTCTTGGTCAACGGTTTGAGCGACAAAATTCGGATTGTAGCAACTAATTAGCACATAAATAGCACTAAATTGATCACCAAAAAAATCAATAAGTTTGAACTTTTTTCGGTGTGAGCGGGTGCAGCTTTCCATTAAGCTGGACCCCCCCACTTTGAACGCGATTTCCTGGTCAACTGTTTGAGCAACAAAATTCGGAATAGAGCAACTAATTAGCACATAAATAGCACTAAATTTTCACCAAAGAAATCAAGAAGTTTGAGCTTTTTTCGGTGTGGGTGGGTGCCACTTGCCATTAACTTGCACCCTCCACTTTCAACGCGATTTCTTGGTCAACGGTTTGAGCAACAAAATTCGGATTGGAGCAACTAATTAGGATATAAATAGCACTAAATTTATCACCAAAAAAATCAATAAGTTTGAAGTTTTTTCGGTGTGGGTGGGTGCAGTTTGCCATTAAGGTTGACCCCCCCAATTTGAACGTGATTTCCTGGTAAACGGTTTGAGCAACAAAATTCGGAATAGAGCAACTAATTAGCACATAAACAGCACTAAATTTTTCATAAAAAAAATCAAGAAATTTGAGCTTTTTTCGGTGTGAGTGGGTGCAGCTTTCCATTAACCTGCACCCCCCCACTTTCAACGCGATTTCCTGGTCAACGGTTTGAGCAACAACATTCGGAATAGAGCAACTAATTAGCACATAAACAGCACTAAATTTATCACCAAAAAAAATCAAGAAGTTTGAGCTTTTTTAGTTGTGGGTGGGTGCAGCTTGCCATTAACCTGCACCCCCCCACTTTCAACGCGATTTCCTGGTAAACGGTTTGAGCAACAAAATTCGAAATAGAGCAACTAATTAGCACATAAATAGCACTAAATTTATCACCAAAAAAATCAAGAAGTTTGAGCTTTTTTCGGTGTGGGTGGGTGCAGCTTTCCATTAACCTGCACCCCCCCACTTTCAACGCGATTTCCTGGTAAACGGTTTGAGCAACAAATTTCGGAATAGAGCAACTAATTAGCACATAAATAGCACTAAATTTATCACCAAAAAAAATCAAGAGGTTTGAGCTTTTTTCGGTGTGGGTGGGTGCAGCTTTACATTAACCTGCACCCCCCCACTTTCAACGCGATTTCCTGGTAAACGGTTTGAGCAACAAAATTCGGAATAGAGCAACTAATTAGCACATAAATAGCACTAAATTTATCACCAAAAAAATCAAGAAGTTTGAGCTTTTTTCGGTGTGGGTGGGTGCAGCTTTACATTAACCTGCACCCCCCCCCACTTTCAACGCGATTTCCTGGTAAACGGTTTGAGCAACAAAATTCGGAATAGAGCAACTAATTAGCACATAAATAGCACTAAATTTTTTGCCTAGTCCGAACTTTATTCGCCATGGTGGGGGGTGCAGCTTAATATGGGTGAATATGGAAGAAAATAATGAAGCGAGTACCTAATTGAGGTAACTCTTTTTGGGTTCAATTTAGCGTTTCGTGGACATGTTGGTAGTTTAGATGAAAGTGAATCCCAAAAAGGTAATTTTTTGACAGTGTTTCTTTTACTAGCTAAGTATGATCCTGTTTTAGCTAAATTAATCGATAAAAACAATAACTAAAAACCAATTACTTGAGCCCCAAATAAAAAACGAAGTTATAAATTTGTTGGCTCAAGAAACTGAAAACAAATTGACTAATTTAATTTAAAAAAGTTGTTTTTATTAAATAATTCTTGATACTACTCAAGATATCTCAGACCCCGATCAGCTTCATTTTCCGGTATGTAAAAATAACTTGCGACTGGAAGTTTATTATTGCGATAACTTATTGAAAGTTTTTTGGGATTTACTCGCATATTAGACCAAAGTAAAGAAGGTCTTGTAAATGAAATTTTAAAATTTATACAATCAAAGCACCTTTCCGTACACAACTGCAGAAGAAAGGAGTATGATGGGGCAAGCGTTATGAGTGGTGTATATTCAGGTGTATACAAAGGCACATAACTACTGACATTGAAAAAACAGCTTAATATGTTCATTGCGCATACCATAATTTGAACCTAGCGTTAAATGCTGACGTTGCTGGTTTACAGGAGTTGTTTTTTTTAGGATAAAATTAAAAGATTGTTTTTTTTTATTACAAGTATTAAAAGATGGGATGTACCACGTACTCTTATGACTTTGGATTCATCGCGTTTGCCAACACTTAAAAGGTTATGTGAAACCCGGTGGTCATCCAGGCATGATGCTGATATGGCTTTGCGTTAAGTTTTCCGACAAGAAATGAAATCTTTAACGAAAATTTCATGATTCGAGAAATTAGAAATTCGTTTTTAGAAACTTTAGCAGAAGCAGTAGGAATAACAGAATAGTGGGGTATTATACCGGAATTTAAAAATAAACGGATAAAACGTATAAAAAAATTAAAAAAAAAAACAGTAAAATCCTGTATAAAAGGTATTTTTAAAATCCCTCAAAAGGGCCACATCAATTGTTGCCGTCATACTTTCAACATGTGAACAAGTCAAATCCACAGCTCAGATGTTACCTGGGGCAGATTAGCTAAATATTTTAAACATCCTAGCTTAATGTAGCATTTTAAACCAATGTTTTCTTGACGGTCTACTTTTACTGGGCTTTGACCCACATATTTTTGTTAAATAATATTTTGGTGGTTAGCATGTACATTGCACGTAAGCACTGATGATGACTGGTAAACCAGTCGTAAACTAGTTAGGGAGCGTTCAAGTATTACGTAACGCAGTTTGGGGGGAGGGGGTCTTGTAAAACGTTACGGCGCGTTACATAGGGGGGAGGGGGGTTCGAACAGCGCGTTACGTAACATTCTTTTTTAAAAAATTAGTAAATCCTTTATAAAAGGTATATATTTTAAGGTAAATATATACCTTTTATAAAGGATTTACTATTTTTTGTATTACATGGTATACAGCCAACTACAGGAAAACTTTTTCCTTGTGGATTCTTTTTTAACTTAAATGAAAAAAAAACTACGGAATTTCTTTTATGTTTTACATAGACCCCTGAAATGTATTATGTTGCACCCTCACGCTCTGGTCATGTTCCGACAATAGGACAATTATTAAGTACCTATTCAAGTGAAAAAATCTTAAAATTTTAACACAGATGAAGCACAGTAACATCTGTTTCCAATAATTAGATGGACCTGTCTCCACAACAAAAGATTAAAAGATACAGATGTTATTTAAGGAGGTTGCAGAAGGGAACTACATGTTCATAAATCTTGTATGTTTTCTGAAATCGTTGTCTGCAGTAGGTATTCTAGTTCAGAGAACTAAGGGAAAAAAATATCCTGTTGGTGACACAACCCCCTCCAGGCCGAAACCAAATATTTTGAGTAGTATGGACATCTATATTAATAACCTATATGTTTCCTGCAGCCGATTTTGATGATATACATAGTTATAAACAAATGAATATCAAAAAACGGTAAATTTTAGCTTTTTTCGTCTATAACCAAAAAGTTAAGTATTTTAAACAAATTTGAGAGTGAGAAACTCATAAATCGTATAAAAAACTTCAATATGGCGTTCGCTGAATATGTCTATCCTTATTGGTTGCTTAGAAAATTGCAAAATAAATCATAAATTTTGAGTTTGTATAAATATTCATAACTTATGTAAAAATTAACTTAGAACGTTCTTTTTACACGGAATGATGAGACTTTTGGTGTTTAAATCATACCCTAAATTTCAAACCAATTGGTCAAATAGTTTAAAAGGTATTTAATTTGTTTATCCCAAATTAATTTTTTTTGCAATTCTGTAAGTCAGAAAATCATGAAGTTACACTAATACTTTGAATAGTTTATGAAAGAAGAAAATATATACTATTAATTTAATTAAAAAAAATGACAAAAAATAATTCTAAATACTGCAAAATTATTTTGCAAAAACATGTGAATTAAAAAAAGGGGGGGCTAACTTCGTCCCTAATTGTCCTAGGACAATTGTTTTTCTTTCTAAATGTGTATAAAAATTCAGTCTTTCCAAATATGAAAAAATAATTTTTCTACGGGCAACGGTTAAAAAGTTATTCTAATTGTTCATAAGTAAGCAAAAAATCGACGTGTCTTTGCAAAATAATTTTACACTGTTACATAAATGTTCTTCTTCCATAAACTGTCAGAAGTCTTAATGTAACCTGATAATTTTCTGACTTATAGTGTGGCAAAAAAAATGAATTTGGGATAAACAAACTAAATAACTTTTAAACTATTTGACCAATAGCTTTGAAATTTAAAATATAATTTAAGCACCAGAAGTCACAGCAATTCGTGTAATAAGAAGGTTCTAAGTTAAGTTTTACATAAGTTATGAATATTTATAAAAACTCAAAATTTATGATTTATTTTGCAATTTTCGAAGCAACCAATAAGGATAGACATATTCAGCGAACGCCATATTGAAATTTTTTAGACGATTTATGAGTTTCTTACTCTCAAATTTGTTTAAAATGCTTAATTTTTTGGTTATAGACGAAAAAAGCGAAAATTTACCGTTTTTTGATCTTCATTTGTTTATAACTATGTATATCATCAAAATCGGCTGCAGGAAACATAAAGGTTATTAATGTAGATGTCCATATTACTCAAAAAATTTGGTTTCGGTCTGGAGGGGGATGTGTCACGAGAAAAATCTTATTTCTCTGGACTATTCATTAATGTTTTAAATACGCAAATTTTCAAATTATTTAAAAATTTCTTTAAATAAAAAGCATTAAATACAAAACCCACTATATTGATACTTAGTTTAGAAAATTGATAGATATTTAAAAAAAAAATAGTACCCTTATTTAAAGTGTGATTTCAAAATTTCAAAAATTTCAAGTGAATTTCAAAATTTCACCTTGCATTATTCATAATAGACCCTACATAATACACATTTTTGAGGTGAGGTTGTTAAGCAGCTTCTAAAACAAAAATATACATGGTGTTTAATTAAAATTAAAGATAATGGACTATGCTAAGAGTAACGCAGAGAAGAATGGAGCGGCCAATGTTAGGAATAACTCTGCGAGACAAAATCAGAAACGAAGAAATCAGGATAAGAACAAAGGTGACTAACGTCATCAAAAGGATAACTAACTTGAAGTGGAGATGGGCAGGACACATAGCGAGAATGACACATGGGCGATGGACAAAAAGGTTATTGGAATGGAGGCCAAGAGAAGACAAGAGAAGCGCCGGTTGACCGCCTACAAGATGGACAGACGACGTAAGAAAGCTAAATAAAACTGGATGAAAGCGGCGCAGGTTAGACGTGGTTGGAAATAAGGGGAGGAGGCCTATGTTCAGCAGTAGACTTTTGAGGCTGGATGATGATTGTAAGTTTTTATTATTACCTCAAATGCGATTAAAATAATAATTCCGGTACTTTTCGCAACCTAGTTTTCCATTTAGGTTCAAATGGTGACTTGGGTGTTACGCAACGTTTAGGTAGGGGGAGGGGGGGTACATAAAAACGTTACGGTGCGTTACATGGGGGGGAGGGGGGTCAAAAATCTTCAAAAATTGCGTTACGTAATACTTGAACGCTCCCTTATGTGATTTTGATGTGGCCCTTCTGAGGGATTTTAAATATACATTTTATACAGGATATTACTGTTTTTTGTATTACATGGTATACAGCCAACTACAGGAAAACTTTTTCCTTGTGGCTTTTGTATAAAAAAATGTTCCAATTAGTTCAGCTGCGACGAAAAATAACGTGTAGCAAAAAAGTTTTAAGTTAATATTTGACTAATAGGTTTGTCGGATTAAGAGACATGTATAATAGGCTTTCATGTCTATTCCCAAAAAATCTATTAACACTAACTGATGAAGACTTATTAAAGGAAGGTGAAATATTGTCATTTACACATATTTTAGTAATTATACTGTTATTAGTTGTCGTTGGATTACAAGTTGGATTAAACATGAACCACACAAAAACACAAATCATGACAAATCTGGTTTTAAGCGAAAATATTTCAGTAAATGGCATGCATATTGAAGAAACCACCTCTTATAAGTACTTAGGGCATGAGATACGAATAGGAAGAGATAATCAAACATGTGAACTAAGCCGCTGCATAGGACTCACTTGGGTGGCATTCGGCAAGCTGAGCTATGTCCCTAAGTCAGAACTGCCGATGTGTCTCAAAAGAAAAGTCTTTAATCAGTGCGTGTTTTTAGTATTTACAATATATGGTGCAAAAACTTTAACAGTAACCAAGAAAATAAAAAATAAAATTTGAGTTGTACAAGGACCAATGGAATGCTTGATGTTGGGCAATTCTCGTAGGGATCGGATTATGAACAAGGAAATAAGATGGAGAACAGGAGTAACAGATGCCATAGAAAGAATTATTTCCCTTAAGTGGAACTGGGCGGGGCACATAGCTAGAATATCGGATAACAGATGGACACAGCGAATAATACACTGGATACCAAGACAAGAAGCATACGATAATAGAGGTCTGATATAAAACGGATCGACAAAAATTGGATGCAAACAGCACAAAACACGAATACATGGAACAGACTGATGGAGACCTATATCCAGCAATGGATAGATCCGGGTTGAATGATGATGAATTGTCGTTATGTTTATAATACGGGAGCCCACAAGAATTGTCGCGGGGGGGCCACCAATCTTCAGCTACGCTACTGATCCAAAGTAGAGGATTTTTGGGAAGTCAGCAGGAGAAGTTTAATTTACTGAAACCATTATTTAATTAGGTATCTCAAGAAAGCTGCTTTCGTTATACAGGGTGTCCAGAAACTCTACCGAGAAACGAAGACAGGAGATTCCTAGGATGATTTTAAGACAATTTAACTCAATTCATCTAGTCCGAAAATGCTTTCATAAATTGTGCTCATTACGGAAAGCAACGGATTGTATCCTCGCTCCGACCCTTGCTCCCTGGTATTTATATTCGTGAATTCTCGCATTTAAAATAATGTATCTTTATCTACGACTGATACATAATATATGTATTATACTTGTGGTGTTTGCAATATAATGCCATATAATAATCCCTTAGGGATTAATAATGCGGGATTAATAGCTACTAATCCCTCTGGCACAACAATCACAAACTTCACCACGGAAACAAAATAATCAACCTCAAAAAGTGTCACTGTCAAACGAATAGTATATTTGACAGTTTGTGTTGAGATGGACGAAAATGAAGAATCTTTTAATTGTACACCACCAGAAATTGTAGAACTAGCTACAGCAACAGCATCTACCTTAATACCTTATGTAAATATTTGTATTAAAAACTCTACTAAAGTTAATGATGATTCTCAACCAATTCAGTTTATTAATTGTACTATTACTAATTTTAGGGCCGGTTGTTCGAACGCTAATCAACAATGATCATTATCAAATAATTAATTACTGTCAATGTCAACTTTGTTTGGGTTGTTAAAAAGTCTGTGGAGTCTATAATCGATTAATATAACAATAATTATTAACATAATTAATAATAAATCTCATAATTGTAATTAATTATGTTTTCAGCAACCCAAACAAAGTTGACATTGACAGTTTTGGTGACAGTAATTAAATATTTGATAATGATCATTGTTGATTAGCGTTCGAACAACCAGCCCTTAATGTTTTTAACAAATAAAGTTGTTCATTAAAAATCTTAAATTAATTAATTTGTCGTAGATAAAGTAGAGTATACTACTCGCAATAATGGCTCTCATTCCCTCGGAATGTTACTCCCTCGCCGCTAACGCGGCTCGGTTCGTAAATATTCCTCGGGAATAATAGCCATCATTATTGACTCGTGGTATAATCTACTATTATTTTACATAGCGATCGAAACTATATTATCCATCGCTATGTAAAATAAATACATTACTTTAAATGCGAGAATTCACGAATATAACGAATATAAATACCAGGGAGCAAGGGTGGGAGCGAGGATACAATTCATTGCTCTCCGTAGTGAGCACAACTTAAGGGAGCTAGAGCTCTTTGAAGATGGCGTCTTTTAAATAGTTTTTCTTATATACCTCCAGAACGCTTCTATTTAGACAAACGAAAATTGGTACGCGTATTTATCTTTCAGAGATAAATCGATTCCATCCATTTCAAATTTCTAGTACCGGTCATAGGCGTCCGTTTTGGGTAAAGCAACGGTTATTTTGTTGCATAACCTTTTTGTCTTTAACTTTTAAGCACTTTTGTCTTTGGATTATTAAATTGTGAGGTATTCTAGTACTAAAAGGTACTTTTGCTTTAAGTTGGTAGGATACACCGTTTTCTAGAAAAATCGATTTGAAAATTTTTCGCTTGTTGAATTTGAAAAACAATTAAAAAACGGTGTATTTTACCAACTTAAAGCATGTAACGTTACAAACGTCACATCTCTGCTATTTTATTTTTAAATAATTATTTTACTTTATTTTCACTAGTAATACCACTAGAGGTCAAATTATTTCCGGAAATTTTCTAAATATATTCATGATCAAAAAAAAATTTCCGGATATTAATTTGACTTCGTGTGGTATTCGGTAAGAAAATTCCACACCAAATTTGCATTTGAAAAGCCAAAGCTGCATGAACAGATTAATAGCGCGCCATAGCTTTGTCAGCAATTATTTAGGCTTTCAAATTCGTAATTTCTACTCATTGTAGTTGCATGGGAATACCATTTCAAGATAGAAAATAGTATATTCTTCAATTTTACATAAGTTTTGAGTAACTACAAGTGATAGAAAATTATTTTTTGGCGTTTTTAAAACTAAACTACGCAAAATTGAAAGTACTGAATGGGAAAAAGGTAAACAAATTAGTGTCTAAATATTATATATATTTTATTAGACATAGAAACTTAATTGAAAACATTCAAAGTCCTGCATTTTCGCCATTAAGAAGAGAGGAGGTGTCCGAAGAATATAGAAAACATCTTAGCTTTGTAACTAAAATGAATCAAAACTAAATTATGTAAACAAATAAAAACCAGTCTGTCAAAAATGTTCTGTTATTGTAAGCGTCAAAAAATTTCCACTATAATTCGCTGTTGGGTACCCACGAGCAAAAAATTTCCGATAAAATGCCTCCGTTGCCATGGTGATCTGTCAAAATAACGTATTTTGATTGGTTCAAAATTACAGGTGTGGAATTTTCACTAGTAATACCACTAGAGGTCAAATTATTTCCGGAAATTTTTTTGAGATCATGAATATTTTGAAAATTTCCCGAGTCGCAGACGAGGGAAATTTTCTAAAAATATTCATGATCAAAAAAAAATTTCCGGATATTAATTTGACTTCGCGTGGTATTCGGTAAGAAAATTCCACACCAAATTTGCATTTGAAAATCCAAAGCTGCATGAACAGATTAATAGCGCGCCATAGCTTTGTCAGCAATTATTTAGGCTTTCAAATTCGTAATTTCTACTCATTGTAGTTGCATGGGAATACCATTTCAAGATAGAAAATAGTATATTCTTCAATTTTACATAAGTTTTGAGTAACTACAAGTGATAGAAAATGAATCAAAACTAAATTATGTAAACAAATAAAAACCAGTCTGTCAAAAATGTTCTGTTATTGTAAACGTCAAAAAATTTCCACTATAATTCGCTGTTGGGTACCCCACGAGCAAAAAATTTCCGATAAAATACCTCCGTTGCCATGGTGATCTGTCAAAATAACGTATTTTGATTGGTTCAAAATTACAGGTGTGGAATTTTCTTTAAAATTTCATTAATAATTATCTTCTGTATTCGTTTTAACCTGTTTTCTTCGTTAAAAACTTGTTTGGTTCTTTAGGGGAGTGCATATAGATTTTCACTTCGGAAAAAATCAAACAAGATAGAACTTTTTGTAATTTCATTAAGAAATGTTTAATAAACAACATATCAAAAAGTTCTACTCGAGAAGTGGGTGCTTCATTTTTTATTAAACAAATGAACTACGAAATTAGATGTTTTTTAAATAACTCGGAAAATATAAATTTTAGAAAAAACTGACTTGACCATTGAAAAATTCAGAAAATTTTACAAAAAAAATCTTATATAAAGAATTTTCTAAAATTAAATCTGTATCTTCTATAATTTTTTATTTATTACGCTAAAGTCACCCTTCTCACAAACATTGACGCACTGTAAACTAACGTACGGCGAAGTGCACGGTTGAGTTATTTTAATGTAATTCTTTAACTAATTGATCAAACAAAATTTTACAAATTGAACATGAAAGAAGAAAAATTAAGCTATCTTATGGTTATAATAGAAAGAAATAAAATATATGGGCATAAATACGGTGTGGGCGAAAAGTGACCCTTACATGAATTTTGTTTAAAAATGATTTAAAAATGTGTAACTAATACAATTTTTCTTATAAAGGTCTCAATTTTGCACAACTTACCTTTTAAGCATCCTACTAAATGACGTTTTATTCAAAAAAAAAAAATCTCAAAAATTTAATTCAAATGATATGACGTCTCAAAAATTGTAATTTTTGAAATCTTCGTAGTTTTATAGAATTACCACCAATTTAAGACGGTATTACTCAAGTTTAAACAGATCTATTACAGTTTTTAAGTGCTTTTTCAAAGCTTGGGATGTAATCTTTAAAATGCATTAAATTATTTTACTTTGAAATGAAATAAACTATTTCTTTTTAAGAAAATTAAGAAAGATAACAAAAATGTAATACAAAAACCGAAAATTACCAGCTAAAAAAATGTTTATACAAAGTGATCAAAACTTTTTTCTGTAAAACTTACCTAAAATACATTTAATAATAAGCTTCAACAATAATAAATTTCAGCAAAAAAATTTTTTTTAGCTCTTATACAGTATGTCTGCGTAGCTTGGACCCTATTGATAACTTTTTTATTATCAGTTTTACGAAAAAAAGTATTTCTTTATAAAATGCTCTGCATCGTATATAATCTAAGATGCAATGATCAAATATCAAATTTAAATAATGTTATACGAGGTATGTCAAAAAATATGAATTTCACTCAAGAGTAAAGTACCTTTACATTTCACAATATCGAAAATTGTTATTAAGAAAAGTTGTTTGGAATTAAAAAATTTGTTTTAGTGTTTAATTACATCCTTCTAATTAAAATATTGTGAATAATAAAGGCAATTAACTCTTAAGAAAAATTCATATTTTTTACATACCTCGTATAAAATTAAAAAAGTTTGATATCTGATGATTTTTATGTTAGATTTTGGACCAGGGAGAGCATTTTATGAAGATTAACTTTTTTTCGTAAAAGTGATAATAAAGTACATAGTTATCATAATTGTAATAAAATAATAAGTTTCCGCAATTTGAGAAAAAAATTTTTTTTTTGATTAGAATGATGTAATTGTATATTTAGACATAGTTTCTAATTTCAAACAACTTTTCATAATAGCATTTTTTGATATTCTGGATTATAAAGGTACTTTACTCTTTAACGAAATTCATATTTTTGACATAACTCGTATAAAATTAATAAAATCTGATATCTGATGGTTGAGTTTTAGATTTTTGACTATCCAGAGCATTTCATTAAGAATAACTTTTTTTCATAAAATTGATAATAAAAAATTTTCCATGTGGTTCCTAGCTACGCAGGTATAAGAGCTTCTGTATAAGAATTTTCAAATTGCAATGCCATATTCGGACTCAGCATAATCAAAAACAAAATAGAAACATATTTGATGAAAGTAAAATAATGAATTTATCGATATTTATAACATTAATGTTTTTCTGAAGCTATTTTCTTGTGGCATTTTTACAATTTTAACTATTTATAATGGGAAATAAGCCACAATATTATTAAAAAATGATTTTTATTAACGTTTCGACGCCCAAATCGGGTGTCGTTGTCAAAATACAAAATACTACTAACATAAACAAAAATGTTGTTGCTTAGTAAAAAAAAATCTTCTAATAATTCATTTAATTTGACTCATTTATATCGGCAATTCAGATACATATGATAACATTTTAAAGTAGAAGACTTTAAAATGATATTGCCAATATTTATGAGTTGCTAAATTATGGGTTCTAATTATGCTAAACGAAACCAATTGTGTCGCAAATTTCTCGGTGGAATGCAGTAGGATGTGGATACCCATACTGAAAGAGGAAGTCAATAGAAAGAAAATACCACAATTAGTAAGTCAATAGTCGAGTTAGTACATATTTTATAATTTAGTATTACTTATATATCCATGTATTATGGATATTATTTATAATTTAAACAAAATTTTAGTAACGTCAGAATTTGGTATTAATTTTGAGAATAAATTAAATGTAAGACCAAATACTTACGATGTCGGGATAGTATCACGAGGTTTTTCCTGGTTTTCCCTCGTGATTTACTATGAGATCTCTAACGCGAGAATTTTAATGTCACCGTTGCATGTGGTTGTCTTTTTAAAGATAGATCACATGTTATGATTTTTTTGTGACGGATATTCTTGAGTTGGAGTTGATTTCATGTAATCGAATGAACTATCTTTCAGTAAAGTCGTCCCAGGAACACAACTCATAAATATTGGCAATATCATTTTAAAGTTTTCTACTTTAAAATGTGTCATATGTATCTGAATTGCCGATATAAATGAGTCAAATTAAATAAATTATTAGAAGATTTTTTTTACTAAGCAACAACATTTTTGTTTATGTTAGTAGTATTTTGTATTTTGACAACGGCACCCGATTTGGGCGTCGAAACGTTAATAAAAATCATTTTTTAATAATATTGTGGCTTATTTCCCATTATAAATAGTTAAAATTTATAACAGTATTTATACAAAACAATTGTTATTGTTTAAACAATTAATAAATAATTAGCGGCCAAATCTGCGAGTAGAACTTTTTACTTTCACATGTATATAAACTAACAAAAAAAGTTTTAGAAAAATATAAGCTTGTTTGCATTTGTCTCTCAATTCTCAAAATGGTGGTGTAAAAATAATTTTGGTGTAAAAGCCAATTACAGGGCTGGTAATAGCTATCTATTTCCAGACTTTGATATTCTCTTGGGGTGAGTTCTTATTCTTATCATATTAATTACAATCATTATATTCCTACATGCCCAGATAACACAGGACGTCACGGGGACGTCCGTTTCAGGTCCCAATTAAGTCCGAATGTACGGGGACCTCAATCGGACGTCCCCAGGCATTACAAATCCAGACGTCCCCAGGAAGTACGATTACGGACGTCCTCAGGACGTCTGCTTCAGGTCCCACTAAGTCAGAATGTAATGGGATCTTAATCGGACGTCCCCAAGAAAATACGATTACGGACGTCCCGAGGAATTACGAATCCAGACCAGTTCAGGAATGGATCTAATAACGTTCATTTATTTGGCATCTGCAGTGTTGCCATGTTTTATTTGTTAATTTCTTGTATAATTTCAATCAATGGTATAATGTACAAGAATAATAAGATTGTATAAGAACGTTTAAAATATTGAGATACTTATAGTCTGAACAAAATGTACAGTATATCTTGATTTATTAGTTGATTAATAGCAGATTGGTTGAATCAGAGCGAGAGCAGCATATGTGCCTTCTGATGAGAGACTAATAAGTTTCGAAACCGGTAGAGGTGCTTGCTGCACTCTCTGGTTGGACTAGAATATGATGCGGCTGTATTTTCGTTTTGCAACGAAATTGAAAATGGTTATTAATTATTGATTTACATGTTTACGCTGATTGGAGTACGAAGGGAACCAATCTTGTTGGAACTTTACCGCGCTGAGCAGATAGGACTTGAATTATAAATTGTAAAATTCCCTCATCTTCCTTAGTCTCAGCATCCGTTACGGCTTGCAAATTGTAGAAGCCTCGGAGGTGTAACCAGAAAAGGATCCCATTGTTTTCAGTCTGGTGGGATGTAGAATAACATTATGTTGTTTTATATGCCATTGGATTGAAAACTTAGTGTTTTGCTAGCAGTAGAGCACTAGCGGGGATTTTTGCAGTTACTCGAGCGCGTCAGATTATCATATGGGGAGAAGTCTGGTACCCTGCAGATGTATCTCTACCATATATTGGCTCTTAACACAGGGAAGTTCATTAAGGGGGGCCGGAAAAAAAAATCTGTCCTTAGAAATACTCGAAATCGTCAGATTAAGATAAGGTAAGTTAAGTATATGCAGAGTGTATATTTCAAAAATCTGACGATTTGAGACGTAAGGAAATGGATAGTCAAAAAGTTTCAGAAAAAAAGCGAATATTTCGCGAAACGAACGTCAGATCGAGAAACTGAAAAATGCGTCTTCAATATTTTTGAAAAATCTATCGAATGGCACCAAACACGACCCCTCATGGAGGTGGGGTGGGGATTATTTTAAAATCTTAAATGGGAGCCCCCACTTTTTATTGCAGATTTGGATTCCTTGCGTAAAAATGAGTAACTTTTATTCGACACATTTTTTCGAATTATGGATAGATGGCGGTATAATCTAAAAAAATCATTGTTGGAAATGGAAAATTAAATTCTGTGGCCGTTTGCCAAAAGCTGATATGTCCACTTTTTGTGATTTGCACTTTTTCATGCCAGTTGATAGTGTGTGACTATATGCTCCATCTGCCCAAAGCAGATATGTCCAATGTACAGTGAAATGTAGTTTACCCTCCACTTTTAAATCTGGATATGTCCACATGACGGAGCCATTGCTTGGGTACCAAAAGTGCTACAGGCAACAGCGATCAACAAACTAAACCATATTCAACGGATGGCTTGCCTAAATATAACAGGTGCCATGAAAACAACACCAACTGCTGCAATGGAGTTGCTCATTGGCATTACCCCTTTAGACATATATGTCAGAGAGGTGGCGCTGATGACGATGATGAGGTTACGCTCAGTGGGTGCAAACCTTGATGTAGGAATGGGACAATTGAGATGTCGTTTCTGGCGGGGTGAGCTGGAGGCACTGCCCCAGCTGCATGCGGGCCATGGATGCGACTCAATTAAACCTACGTTTGTCTTCGACAAACCCTACAAAATCGAAACAAGACAACATAGGGAGTCAAACGTGGCAAATGCATATTGCATCTACACCGATCGCTCCAAAACGAAAGAAGGCTCAGGATGTGGAATATACTCCAGATCATTGAACCTTAGTATAAAATGGGGCATGGGCAAAAATGCCAGCGTAGTTCAGACTGAACTGGCTGGTATCTCCATAGCCGCAAAAGAGATAATCGGGAAAGGTATAGCCGGCAAAACTGTAATAATCTGCACAGACAGCAGACAAGCGCTACTAACCCTGAACAGACCACGCGTCATATCAGGGCTAGTAATGGAGTGTCATGAATCACTAGCCCAAGCTTCGGATGGTAACAACATCATCCTGAGGTGGGTTAAAGGACACAACAGAAATAAAGGCAACCGCATTGCTGATCAGCTGGCTAGAAGGGCAGCAGGCCTAAGACTCTTAGGACCTTGTGATCTTTTTGGCTTGTCGACTACAACAATCGCGGAAACTGTCAAATGTCACTCCCATACGCAAACCGTAAGAAGATGGGAAGAAGGGCCAGGATGTAGACGTGCCAAGGTAACACTAAGGAACCTTGGGAAGTCAGCATCAAAAAAGTACTTGAGAATGACCAGGAAGAACCTACGCTTGACCGTTGGTTTTTTAACTGGCCATTGTCAATTAAGAAAACACCTCCACACACTGGGGCTAGTAGACACATCTCTATGCAGGAGGTGTGAACGAGATGACGAAACTGTCGAGCATGTCCTATGTGAATGTCCGGAGTTATCGTCAATACGAGAGTATGCGTTCGGCGAGCCTTGGCCTACACCTGCCGATATAGGGGAGATGTCACCAGGTGATTTGTCCACCTTCCTGGAAATGGCAGGATGGATAATGATCTAAGGACGACAACCCCCTGGGAGGATGTACAATGGGTCAATTGTGGCCTAAGTGCTGTGGGACTTGACTCACACTCCCTACTCTACAGACAGACAGATGTCCACATGACCAAATCAACGTTTGTCAAAAGCTGATATGTACCTTTGTCAGTTGTAAGTCATAAAATATTGCGCATGCCAAAAGCAGATATGTACACTTGAAGTGTATTTATCAGCTTTTGGCAGACATTTTTTTCTATATTTCTTGAACTTATCCTATTTCTTTAGGAGCAGTTTTTTTATATTGTATAAAGATTTTATTTTAAAAATGTTTAACTCTATTATGTTTTCAATATTTTTTTATTTAGGAAGCTTACATTATAATATAGATTTACGGCTTAGATATATTTAATACCTAAGCGTTAGACATAAGTTTCTACAGAGTGTTTCTAAATAAGTATGACAAACTTTAAGGGGTAATTCTACATTAAAAAATAATGAAAGTTTAATTTATAAAATGTCCGTAAATGCGTTTCTGAGATACGGATTGTTGAAATATTTCTTACAAACGAATGATGTATTTAGTGTTCTAAAATCGATTGAGATATGCATATATAATTTGGTGGGTTTTAAGCAGTAATTATTGCGCATTTTTTGACATACAACTATTCACCATTGGCGCGCATATGCAGGGCCTATTTTACCACTAGGCCCGTGAGGCACCTGCCTCGGGCCCACATTTTAATGGGGCCCGGAAAGATCACCAAAAAATTTTTATTGAAATAACAAATTAAATTTTCAAAATCAATGATAAATGATAACAATAAGTGTTATTTTCTTAAACTACAATAACAGTAGTAGGTAGATTGCTTTGTCCGCATCAATAATATAAATAAAATTGTTAGACACCACTCCAAAGGATTAGCAAGAGGCATCTTCACTATTATCTTTAAGTATAAAAATACTACGCATAATATTTACTCAAAATGCACTTTTAAATTTAATATTGAGTTTGATGCCGATTTCTGCAAAAATAAGGTCTTGCTTGCTTGTATTAATTTTTCAGTGCTGTGCTTCTTAAGTTCAACTAATAATCTATTCATTAATCATTAGTCGTTTTATGAAATTTCTTTAAACATTTATATTTCTTAACTAATCGTTTCGTTATTATCATGAGTTACAAACATTTAAGTGACAGTGAAAAACGAAAAAATCAAAAATTACAAGAAGCACAAAAAGTCGCAATATTATAATTTTTTACACCCCACAATAGTGCTAAAAAAGGAAATTCATCCTCCCATCCTGTTGCCGATCAATCTGTGGTGACTGTGTAATAGTAATAGTGAAAATAAATTATGTGATGAAGGACGAGTTGCAATTAAAGAAAATAATGACCCCACTGGGGGTTGGCGCAAAATCTTGGTCCAATGCTATTTAAATGCATTCATTTTTTTCGAATCCTGAGAACTAATAATTATTTTTGGAAAATTTAAACGCAGAATGAAAGATTACATTATTATTGAGAGCTGAAAGTCCCTGAAAACTTATATAATGTTTATTTAATAGGTTACAGGATGAAAAAAAGGATAGAAAATTTAGTGTTATTTTTAATTTCAAATATTTCATTCAAAAGTAACTTTTTGTTTATTCTGAGGGACTTTCGACCCCCGGTAATAATGTAATCTTTCATTGTTCGTTTTCTCAGGATTCTAAAAAAATTAATGCATTTAAATAGCATTGCAGAAAGATTTTACGCCTACCCCCTTAAGCGAATTTGACCCATTTTTCTAATCATTTACAAAAATATAATGACGTTGGCAGTGGAAACGTCAACTACCTCGTATCATCTATATGTAACGAATTTATTGTTGTACTGGGAAAACTATTTCAAAATGTTATAACAGAAGAAGTAAAAGTGGCAAAATACTTTTCTCTTATTATAGACTCTACACCCGATATTTCACATATCTATCAGTTAACTTTAGTGATTTTATTTATAGTATAGTATAGTTGATCCAAAAGATGGGATAACCCAGACATCCAAAGTGAAAGTTATTTTTCAACGCCAAATTGTTTTATATGGTCCACACAATGTCCAGAAAAGTCACACCATTTTGAACGTCGGGTTTGGGGGGGAGAGGGGGAGAAATCGGTAAATTCGTAGTTTTTTAAGTTTTTCGCCAATATTTCTAAAACTATGCGGTTTAGTATGAATAACCCTCTATACAAAATTGTTCTACATTAAATTTGAAATAAAAAATGCCCTATGCATAAAAAAGGCCTAACCCAAACATCAAACGTAAAAGTTTTCCTCCAACACCAAAATGTTCTATACGGTCCACATATTGTTCAGTAAAAAGTTACACCATTTTGAGCGTCCGGTTTGGGAGGGAGATGGGAGAGAAGCCGGTAAATTAGTAGTTTTTTTACGTTCTTCGTCAATATTTCTAAAACTATTCTTTAGCGTAAACAATGTTATATACAAAAATGTTCTACATGAAATTTAAAACAAAAAATGGTCTATACATAATTGTTATAAAATCAACGGTTCCAGAGTTACGGAGGGTGAAAAGTCGAGGTTATCGATACTTTTTATATTTTTTGGGCAATATTTATGATATAACTATACCAAAAACCCAGACATCCTAAGTGAAAGTTATCCTCCAACATCAAATTGTTCTGTATGGTCCACATAATGTTCAGAAAAAAGTCACACCATTTTGAGCGTCGGGTTTGGGGGGAGAGGGGGGAGAAATCGGTAAATATAAAAAGTATCGAAAACCTCCACTTTACACCCTCCGTAACTCTGGAACCGTTGATTTTATTACAATTATGTATAGAACCTTTTTTGTTTTAAATTTTATGTAGAACATTTTTCTATAGAACATTCCTTACGCTAAAGCATAGTTTTAGAAATATTGACGAAAAACGTAAAAAAACTACTAATTTACCGATTTCTCCCCCATCTCCCCCCCCCCCCCCCCAAACCGGACGCTCAAAATGGTGTAACTTTTTACTGAACAATATGTGGACCATATAGAACAATTTGGTGTTGAAGGAAAACTTTTTCTTAGGATGTCTGGGTTAGGCCTTTTTTTATACCAATTATATTATACTACCTCCGTAACTTTGGAACCGTTCATTTTAGAAGGATTATGCACAGAGCCGTGCGGTACATCTTCTCAATATGATGCAAGTCTTCGAAATTCCGCCCCTTAGATATTATTGAAAATAACTTTTATTTTTATTAAAAGGAACTACCTACACAAAATGAACGAAAACTTTTATTTTAAAAACAAAACATACTCTAAATTAAATGAAATATGTATTAACACTACATTAACTGGGTAGGTGCAAAATTTGCTTGTAATTCTTGTTAAATGCATTCATTTTTTTTTCGAATCCTGAGAAAACTTATTAGTATTTTTGAAAAATTTAAATGCAGAATAAAAGACTACATTATTACGGAGGTCCCTGAAAATCTCTATAATGTTTATTTGAATCAGTTACAGGGTGAAAAAAAAAAGAGAAAATTGAGTGTAATTTTTAATTTCAAATATCTTATTCAAAAGAAACATTTTGTTTATTCTAAGGGACTTTCTGTCCTCAGTAATAATGTAAGTTTTCAATTTGCGTTTAAGTTTTTCAAAAATATTTATTAGTTTTTTCAGCATTCGAAAAAAAAGTTAATGCTTTTAAAAAGCATTGCAAGCAAATTTTGCGCCTATGCTCTTCAGTAACATTTACAAAAATGATAACTTTACCCTCCTGAATTTAATTTTGGCAAACTCGTCAATCAGATTGGTGTAGTCTAGTGTGGATAGATAAGTGTAGCAGCTAGTCAGAACTCTTGAAATAAGTGCTAAATTTTTTAGTTTTGTTCGTCTTATGGAGCTTCGTAAATAGCTTTTAATTTCGAAAAATTTATTTCCCCACTAGCTACGAGACAGGGAGTGTTAATAAAATTCTTAGTTTACAACTAGATTTGGGTATAAAGAAATTAGGTCATTTTGGCACAAATAGTCCAAAACCTCTAAAGGTTTCATGGAGTATGGGATCATTTGAAATATATCACGCAATTCTTCTAAATCATTATATCATCAGATTTTTTTTCTTTTTTTATTGAAAGTATCTAATGAAAATTCATACAATATTTTTCTAGTGTTTCATCCAGTGGCGGCCCGTGAGGTAGTGCCATAGAGCCATGGCACTACCTTGCTAACTATGCAGAAACATATTTTTTATCTTAAAAACATTTTAATGCCTGTTTATTTTTTTGTGAATATTTCTCTTTATTTTTATAAATTATATCAAATCTGGCAACTGTGTAGCGCAATGCAAATCTACCGACTCTGGCCACCCACAGCTGACCGGATAAAGGATGAAAATCATAAAAATCCCAGTGCCGAACGGCATAGTGGCTCGTGAGAAAAGAGAAAGATTGTATGAGCATCCTGTGTAAGTGACAGAGAGAGAGCGGTATTGCACTTTTAACATACGTTTAAATTGGAGTCTCCGTGCCAGGATCGAAATCTCGAAAAGGAAGTTAGTGGATCTTAAGATACAATGTTTTAGATCTACATATTTCTAGTTTCTTTACGCGTTCGCTTGACGCTATTGTGTTTATTGTCTACTACTGTATTGTATATTTGTGTTTATACTCTACTATATTTTTTAATTTGTAATTATTAGTTAGTGCGTTGTGATCGTGGGTGTCGTAGGTATAAAAATAATATTTTGATTATTTTCTACGTTTAATTTATTTATTGATAATGAATCAAATTAGTATATTAAAAAACTCTTTTGGTGGTTTTTCGTTAGAAAAAAAAACTACAAATTAAAGAACTCGGTCGGCCTTTACCCGATTTAAAAATTGAAAAACAAAGTGGAAATGGACAAAAACTTCGCTGTCTTAAGTTTAATAAAATTATTTATGATAAAAATATCTGGTTGTGTGGTTGCGAACAAACTAATAAACTCTTCTGTTTTGTATGCGTTTTGTTTGGAGGTGACGAGACTTGGTCAAACAAAGGCACCGATGATCTTGTACATATATGGGAGAAATTGAAATCCCATGAAAAATCTAAAGTGCACATGAATAACGTTTTTAGCTTTTCAATGCTTGGTAAGTTAAATATAAAAACCCAATTAAATTCAGCTTATCGTGATACTCTATTTATATTTTATATCCTTTTTGACCATATCGTAAAACCGCCACAAAAAATTTAGGCAGCTGCCCGGATTCTGGCACTACCTTCCTAAAGTTATACGAGCCGCCACTGGTTTCATCATCTATTTCTCTCAATTTAAAAATATAAAAATTTAAATTTTTATTGTAAATTATTGAAAATAACTTTTATTTTTATTAAAATGAACTACCTACACAAAATGAACGAAAACTTTTATTTTAAAAACAAAACATACTCTAAATTAAATGAAATATGTATTAACACTACATTAAGTGGGTAGGTGCAAAATTTGCTTGTAATTCTTGTTAAATGCATTCATTTTTTTTTCGAATCCTAAGAAAACTTATTAATATTTTTGAAAAATTTAAATGCAGAATAAAAGACTACATTATTACGGAGGTCCCTGAAAATCTCTATAATGTTTATTTGAATCAGTTACAGGGTGAAAAAAAAAAAGAGGAAATTGAGTGTAATGTTTAATTTTAAATATCTTATTCAAAAGAAACATTTTGTTTATTCTAAGGGACTTTCTGTCCTCGGTAATAATGTAAGTTTTCAATTTGCGTTTAAGTTTTTCAAAAATATTTATTAGTTTTTTCAGCATTCGAAAAAAAATGAATGCTTTTAAAAAGCATTGCAAGCAAATTTTGCGCCTATCCTCTTAAGTAACATTTACAAAATTATAACTTTACCCTTCTGAATTTAATTTTGGCAAACTCGTCAATCAGATTGGTGTAGTCTAGTGGGGATAGATAAGTGTAGCAGCTAGTCAGAACTCTTGAAATAAGTGCTAAATTTTTTAGTTTTGTTCGTCTTATGGAGCTTCGTAAATAGCTTTTAATTTCGAAAAATTTATTTCCCCACTAACTACGAGACAGGGAGTGTTAATAAAATTCTTAGTTTACAACTAGATTTGGGTATAAAGAAATTAGGTCATTTTGGCACAAATAGTCCAAAACCTCTAAAGGTTTCATGGAGTATGGGATCATTTGAAATATATCACGCAATTCTTCTAAATCATTATATCATCAGATTTTTTTTCTTTTTTTATTGAAAGTATCTAATGAAAATTCATACAATATTTTTCTAGTATTTCATCATCTATTTCCCTCAATTTAAAAATATAAAAATTTAAATTTTTATTAGGTATAAGTCTCTAGAAGCGAAAAAGGATCAATCAAATAATTAACGGCAATGTCTAAAATATAGATGAATAAATTTATTTGAAATTTAGCTTCATCTGTTAAGAGCTCGTCCAAAGATTTTTCGTAGTCAAATAAACGCTTTTTACTCCTGACTCGAATTTCATTTTCAGCTGGAAATTCGGAACTGTCAAAATTTTCTGCAATTTCATTAAATTTTCATTTGGTCATTAGCCATATTGTCTGTAACTTTTCATTTTTTCTATAGTTTCTGACAACATTTTTACCCAATCTGACAATTTTTTTTATTTAACTGATTATATGCCGCCCCACTTGTGATGCCGCCTGATGCGACTGCCTCGTCGCATCATAGCACGGCACGGCCCTGGTTATGCATAGAACCTTTTTTATTTCAAATTTAATGTAGAACAATTTTGTGTAGAGGGTTGTTCATGCTAAACCGCTTAGATTTAGAAATATTGACGAAAAACGTAAAAAAACTACGAATTTGCAGATTTCTCCCCCCTCTCCCCCGCAAACCCGACGCTCAAAATGGTGTGACTTTTTTCTGAACATTATGTGGACCATGTAGAACAATTTGGTGTTGGAGGATAACTTTCACTTTGGATGTCTGGGTTTGGGTCTAACTAGGTATACCATACTATTATTGTTAATAAAAATTTCAATTTCTGGTGCAACTCTATTTCTATTAAATATAATTAATACATTTGAAAAAGTTATTATAATTATTATTAAAAATTATATTTAGGGGCCCGAAAATTGTGTAGTGCCTCGGCCCTAATTTGAAGTATAATAGGCTCTGCGCATATGGGTAATGGTAAAAAAATAGTACGCCACTAAGATATATCAAATAAAAAAACTTTGAATTCCTAGTTCAATTTGTGACAAAAAACGTATATTCCCTTTTTTCATGCGATGCGCCGTTTTCATGTAAAAATAAAATATCTTAACGCTAACAAATTATTCGGCGTAAGTTTCTATATGAATGTAAAGAAACTTATACTTTGTAAGCGTTAAGATATTTTTTGGATAATGGAGCGTCGTATGAAAAAAAGGAAAGATATATTTTTTGTCACAAATTGAACAATTAATTTAAAAATAATTTTTAATTTGAAATATCTTAGTGGCGTACTATTTTTTTCTTTAGAAAATTTCATATCAATACCCGCATGCGCGCCAATGGCCAATATAAAATTCTTAGTTGTATGTCATTTGTCAGTTGTGGGTTATTTTTATAACCCACCAAATTTCATTTGCATATCCCAACCGGTTTTAGATCAATAGATAAATAATCAGTTTGTAAGAAAAATTTGAGAATATTAACTGAGAATATGGGTACCCATATTCTCAGTTAATATTCTCTCATTATTGATTTTAACATAATCTGTCTCTTTTCTCTTTTCATTAAACAGACTTACAGGATGCTTCCTCCTATAGAACATTTTTTCATAAAATCTCTTACACTAATCACCTATTCATAATACACACATCCCTAACAACACAAAACATTCCAGGAATGTACTATCAAAGTTCTATTAATGTTTGAATGTACTGGACATTCAAGGAACATTCGGTGAATATCTGATTAAGTTATTCGTGGAATGTTACCACAAGACATTCTATGAACATACTACCAATGTCCTATATTTTAAGAGAGGCCATTTACTATTCAATTTGAATTCATTTTCAAATTTGCTGCGCGTCTATATGTATTTAGGCAATCCAAACCACGTGACTTCTGGTTCTGGTTGGCATGGCATACAGGTTACAGAGGTTATGTTTGTAATATCATTTCATTTCATCATTTCACTGTTTATCGTCATATTTTGGATTCATTTGGATTTCGTTTGCTGTATTTTGTGAACTATAAACTTTACCACACTGCAAAGTGATTATTTAAGGAAATTATTATTGGAGACACCAGATGTTTGGAGAAAGGTAGGGCAAACAATTTTTATCAATGTTAATTTTTCTCTGATATTTATCAATATTGATGAATTTTGCAAGCAATAACATTATTTCTTTTATTGTTTTAGATATTTATTGAAGCTGAAAATAATTGGGGATTTAGATCCATATACAATTCAGTCAGAATTGGATTTTACCATAAAGTGCATTCCACCAAATTACTATTATAGATATTATAGATGAAAGCATACAAAAGCCTTCAGGCACATAAATATTTTACAGCTGGATTTGTTTTTAAAGTTGGAAGTCACAAGCAACAATTTCGTAAGTACCTACAAGAATATTGAGGAAATCCAGCTCCTGGATACTACTGGGCAAACTAGAAGATTGAAGAGGACAAAGCCTTTTGAACTAGTTTGAGTGATAGTGAAAAGCAGAGCATAATGCTTGTGTGCATGTGTATGTTAGAATAGTGCGGTTAGAAAAGCAGAGCATAGTGCTTGTGTGCCTGTTAGATTAGGTAAGAGACGCTATGGGTAAGCTCTTCATTTTAAGGAACAGTAGTAATTTAGGTTAAATTAAAATTGCTCATTGGTCAGAGTTATGACCAGATTGTAATTCTAATGAACAATTCAATACAATGAATCGTCATCGTAGTGATGATTATGGAAAAAAATATATGACAAGATTTTGTGCAATAAAAATGTTTATATTTATCAAGGATGTATTATTTGGTATGGCTACATATAGTCGGAAAAATGAAAGAATACCCATGAATGAACATATAAAACACGCTGTATTTTCCTGTCACCGTGTCACAAAGAAAATTGTCCAGTGCAAGTAACAATAATTATTACATGTACTTGTGCTGACCAGTTTATTGTGTGACACGGTGACAGGAAAATACAGCGTGTTTTATATGTTCGTTCATGGGTATTCTTTCATTTTTCCTACTGTACTTCTGGTATATCGTCGGTGATGTGACAATACCTCCTATCTGCTTTTTCATGAATTTTGTAGGAGATGAAAAACTTGTTTGGGCCACCTCGTGTTTTCATATATTTTTTGATTTGTTTTGTAGTAAATTCAACTATCTATTTACTACAAAACAAGTCAAAACTTACGTATGAAAACAGGAGGTGACCGTAAAAAGTGTTTTTCGTCTCCTGCAAAACTCATGAAAAAACATATAGGAGGTATTGTCACATCACTGATGATATATTTCAGAGAATGTCTAAAAAAATATACATTGAATGTCCTAAGAACATTCATGGAATGTTTCAACAAGACATTCAGTCTAAACAATATACTGTGAATGTTCAAAGAACATTCGTAGACATTCATGGAATGTTCCAACAAGACATTCAAGGAATGTTTAAAATGCTGACACAGCACTTTCCTAGGACTTTCCAGGGACGTTCGTGTGCTTTTGGGGACATTCCAGGAATGTTTTCAATGTCCTATGTGTACCTTCTAGGAACATTCCTGGAATGTTTTGTGTTATTAGGGATCTAGATATATCCTCTCATTGATCCCAATCTTCACCTCTTCCTTTCAGCCAGGTAAACCCTTCCTTTTATTTCAATATACTTTAAAGATTGTTTGTGGCGTTGACTGAGAGTTGGGTTTTGTTTTTGTTGTGACCTGATCTGGTGTTCTTAAAGAATCTTTTATCATTTAAATCCCACTTTTTCAACTTGCCTTCTTTTCCATATCAATTTTGTTAAAATAATCAATTAATATCAATTTAAAAAAAATTTATTTCACATAATTCTCATGGTGTCACTGCCAAGTAACATGTTCAAATACACTCATGATTTTTTGTACAATATTATATTTTTTCTCGTAATTATTGTAGTTCATCACTTTTGTAACTTCTTGTGATAGAACTGTTGTAACACCCATACTCTCACCAAATAACCTTTTACATTTAGTCTATGTACTCTTTTAGTTCAAACACTTGTGAGTGTACTGGGTGTTATTACGGTTTTTAAACCATTTTACCTAAACAGATATTGTAATACCTATATTTATATTATTTATTTTACTTTTTCATCCCTGACTGTGATACCTAATTCGGAGTATTATCTTATTGTAATTTATTTGGTGCTACCGTAATATTTTTGTCCTGATTGAATATTTTTGTTAACTGGCCTACTTTTATCCAACCTTGCTTGGTCTCGTCCACCCATAGAGTTATATATTAGCATAGAGAGAGTGTCATTCAGAGCGAAGTGACGACACCATCTTTTTTATTTGGATTAGTGCTGTTTCGCTCTTACGCATAGTAAAGCTGCTACAGTTGTCCTCCTCTTCCGTGCCTATATTCACACTGAATGTCATCATAGATTTTCGATACAATGTGTTAGAAAGAGATGCAGCAAACCAGTCCATGAGATCTTGTCGTCAGGAAGCGCGGAAGGTAGGCTCCCTCTATGTCAATATATACCTCTATGCGTCCACCTCAGTAGTTACTTACATAAAGGTATTGGCTATTCAACATTATTTCAGACATTCTCTCGTTGTTTCCATTTCTGTCACACTTTAATACAGTCTCAGTTTCCTTTCCACTCGGTTCAATCCACTTAAATTAATTCTAACGTTTATCTTCTTCTTTTTCTTTTCTTAGTTCGAGCGGTCTACTAGTTACAAAGTTTACCACCATTAATGACACTTCATTGTTGAGTACTCTATGTCATCATTGACAGTAATTTGACTTTTCACCGGAAGGTTTTTACACTTGACCGGCTCACATGATGCTTCCTCTACATGCTGAACTTCTTCAAGATTTTACAATACAATAAGAACAAAATGCTATAAATAGCTACATATTAATGATGAAGTGTGTGCATCTCTATACTATATAATGTAAACTAGCTGATTCTTCCTCCTTCCTGTTTTCTGGTAAGTTCGTTAACTGAGGTGGGCGTTGTCACCACTTGCTTTATTCTCATGTGTAATGTTGGATATTTTTACATTGTAGGTCAGTCCGTTGTTTTCCATGTCCTGTATTTAAGCTGATGATGGCTTGTAAAAGCCGAAACGCGTCCTTTTATGATTTTTAACAATAATAAATAACCTTGTTGTACCTCTTCGATTTTTTTCCCAATTAAGTACGAATGTACGGGGACCTCAATCGGACGTCCCCAGGCATTGCAAATCCAGACGTCCCCATGAAGTACGATTACGGATATCCCCAGGACGTCTGCTTCAGGTCCCACTAAGTCAGAATATAATGGGACCTTAATCGGACGTCCCCAGGAAGTACGACTACGGACGACCCTATTTATTACAAATCCAGACCAGTTCAGGAGTGGATCTAATAACCTTCATTTCTTTGGTATCTGCAGTGTTGCCATACTTTATTTGTTTATTTATTGTATAATTTCAATTAATCGTATAATGCACAAGAATAATATGATTATATAAGAACATTTAAATTATAGAGATAGACTGAACAAAAGTTGAACAGTCTGAACAAAATTTATATACAGTTTATCTTCATTTATCAGTAGTTGATCTTCCTTTTTATAACAGTTTTGGTTAACTTTGAATATAATCTACTAACAAATTTTCATTTTAATTAATGTATTAATAGTAATAATTATCTCCATTTATCTTTTTGGAACAATTTTAATTAACTTTGATTTAAAATGCCTCTTTTGAGCTTTTTCTATCCAGTATTTACACTGATATTGTACTGTTTACTTTTTAGCCTAATAAAATTTTAAAAAAATCAAAATGTAATTCCGTACAGGTTGGAATAAATTTTATATCAAAGTTTAGGTAAATACAAAAGATATTTTCAAAAAAAGTATCCAAATCATATTAGGGATCATTATTTAAATAATCAAAAAGGGGTCATTTTTGCACAATATTTACTTTTTTAACTGCTGAGGTAATTTACATCTTAATGAAGGTCTTTAGGATTTTTTTCTACAAAGCTTAAGGATAAATATTTTACCTAAGACTTACTAAATTAAATTCGGCCCAATATTTATTTAAATAATTATATATAAAATTTTAAAATCAAATTTGCAAAAAAAATATTTTTTGCTTTTTAAATAAGCACTATAAATTATTTTATTTAATAAAAGAAGTTGCGCTATGTTACCACTATTAGGCAAAAAAACAAAAATTATTTAATAATTTATGAGATATTTAATTTGTTTATCAAATGTTTTACGCGGTTGTTACCAAAAGTGTAAAACCCGATTACTTTTATTTTTATGTATGTTTTCGATAAATGTAGTGATAAATTCAAATTTCAATTTAACTCCCCTGTAAAATGGCATTTGAAAATTGTTGTAATTTGTTTATAATTTGTTTTTTTAATAACGTCGCGGGGATTAAACATTTTGAAATGCTGTTGCAATAATCGGGTTCCTGGGAATTTTTAACTCATAAACAAAGTTTTTTGTCGTTTTTTCTTCTTCTTTTTTTTCCTTATATTACAAGATATAGTTTTGCTTATAAAGGGGGTTTCATTAAGAATGTCCAATCCCTGAGTTGTAGATTCTAGACCTCAAAATATTGGGATTTAAAAAAAATTGCTTAAATAAAATATGGCTCCTTATTGAGTTACAAGGTGTTTTATTTAAAAATTTAAAAAAATATTTTTGCTCAGTATTTTTATACCTGATAGAAAGTGTAAGTACTATACAACCTGTGAAATTATGTTCAATACAAGTTTCCGGCTATTACCAGAGGCGTACGACAGGGGACAGTAAATGGTTGACACTTCCCAAACGTTTTGAAATACTCTTATGTCAATATCATCCTCTTTACTTGTAACGATAAAATCATTAGCTTTCGTGCTATTTGAAATTAAAAATTAAGCGGCACAAAACATTAATCAAAATAAATGTGCCGTTACATGTTTAACTTCTGTGATGGTACACGACAACCCTCACGGAATTTTCCTAATTTATTTGTTATAAGAATAAGGTCAATATTATAGTTGCAATTTGTATAATTTATTACGATAGTAGCAAAGTTCAAAGTATTCAACTCATTCGCAAGACTGCAAACACAGCACACGTCATTATTGAAATACGTATAGCATAACCATATATGGTAATACATATGGGCATTGTTTTTAATATAATAAGATATAAGTGGGAAGGTCGAGTACCTGAGACATTCATTGTTGTATCAGTGTGTTCGCTGAACTCTGCTGGCGCGTGGTCAGGGGATATAGTTACCGAGATATGGGTCACCTTGACCTATCCTAACTATAATGTCGGTCGACGTAGTTGTAACTGTACCTTTAACCTTGTAAGAATAAAGATATGTAAAAAGTTTAAGTTTGTTTGTTCGGGAGTGTCTTCGTCCAGCAACCCCCAACATCACATGGCGACCCGTGCCTTAAGTTAAAGAATGGAGTTTTCTGGTTCGCATATAGATTGAGGTATGCAGCTCTACACGTAAGATGGGAAACAACCAGAATAAAGAAAAAGAGGAACAGATCTTCATAAACCAAGCAGGCAACAGCGGAGGTGTGACAGCTGAAACCGGCGAAAACGAGAAGCTATCAATCCCGGGAGTTTTGGGAATTGTATCGTTCAGCCTGGCCATAATCATCGTCGGATGGCTACTGTATCGACGATGGAAGAAGCAGCTTCGACGCCACATCCGACAGGAAGTATCTAAATCAATGGAGATGCTGAGGTTAGACGCCCAGAATCCAGGACCAAATGCATAGACACATGAACCCATATTCGTGAGTAATTTTTCTTTTTAATACAATACAGTTTAACTGCTTATGAAGTAAGTTTGATGACTATTTTTTTTATTTTCATATTGAAATTTTGATTTTTTTTTTATTATATAATTACTCACTTACTTATTTACTGACACTTTAAATATTGACGGTTATCCAATATTATTGATCCTTTTATTTTACTTACATTTATGTTTTATTATATTATTTTATATGTTACATTTTGTTATATTTGATAAACTTAACGGCAATGATAAGCTTTACGAAGTAATTGAGACTTCGAGACACTAGGCCATATACTATTGAGTAACGTAGTCAGGCCAAGCCGAATTTATGTTCGAGGAAAGATTTCAACGTATTCTGGAAGATATAACTATATTAAATAGGAATCTCACAAAAGACACTATAGAACGAAGGAAAAATAAGCTAATCACAGATAAATGGGTGGAAAAACTCAGGACTATCACGGAACAGTTTAGGACGGTGCATAAAATATACAAAGGTGACAGCTGTAAGGCAGCAGAAGACAAATTCATTGCAGATATTATTGCAAAAATTGGAGAAAAGATCGGAAAAGTCCAAACAGAACTACGGAAAAGACAAGTTGAACATAACAACGACAAGATGGGAGAGAAATTCGAACTGAAAACAGCAGGGAACCTGATCCCTCACATAGGAAACACCGAAGAATCAATTAGAGCATTCATAGACGCAATTGAACTGTACGATGAATTTTTAGATGATGAAGGAAAACCGCAACTAACAAAGTACCTGTTGAAGGTGAAACTAACGCAAGCAGCAAAATTACGACTGAAGACCACTTACAACTCAAACGCGGCACTAATAACCGATATTAAAGAAAAGTTTCTAGTAAAACAATCTATCCCTGTTCTGTCAGCGGAGATCAACTCAGCGAAACAAGAGAATAGGTCAATAGAAAAATTTGGAAGAAGTTTAGAGGAGCTCATGGCTAAATTAACAATAGCACAAGCAGAGGGAAACAGAGATGCAGAAGAAGTGCTGGCCAAAGTAAACGAAAAAATTGCAATAAGCGTGTTTACTAACGGTTTAAAAAATGACAAGATAAAGACAATTTTGAAAGCCAAGAACTTTAGCACTTTAGCGGAAGCGATAACAAGCGCAAAGAACGAAGAATCGCTAACTCGAACGGAAACTGCAGGAATGTACCACATGAATAAAACATATAGAGGCGGAAGAAGAAATACAACAAACGGATACAAAAATAGTTTTGACAGGAGAAAAGAAGGTAACAAGACATATAATAATAGAAATACAAATGGAAACGAAGTAAGACAATATCATAACAGAGGTAGGTCTCAAAGAAACAGAGGAGCAGGACATGGTCATCGAGGGAGAAATAATAATTGGTCGCAAGGTAGAAACCCCAGCAACAGAAATTCACCAGGAGCATATTTCGCAACAGAGGAGCAGCCCCGCCAAGAGCAGCCACACACAAGCACAATACAAGAAGTAGATTTTTTTCGTGGCCCATCAAATGGAGGCAGATAATTCCACAGCAAGTGGATTAAATTATATTAATGTTTATTACAGAGGAAAACGCAAAAAACTATTAATTGACACTGGCGCAACAGTCAGCGTTTTATTTGAAGAATGTTTAGATAAAAACTACACCGACATAAACAAAACCCGACGTATTAGCTTGCGAGGTGTTACCGGAAAAACTATATATACAAGGGGAACCTTATTGTGTGACCTTGAAATATTAGATAACTCAGAGAAGATAACGTTGACACAGGAATTTGCAGTTATGAAGAGTTTCACAAATAAAGTCGATGGGGTTATTGGTAGCGATTTTTTATACCAATATTTTGCTACAATAGATTACGAATCCTTAAAATTATCGTTACATGTAGAAGGAATGAGAAGAGATTTTAAAATGCTATCTATGGGAGAAATTTATACGATAATAATACCTAGGAGATGTGAAAAATTATTTTTTTTCGAGATCGGGACACACTACGGAGATTTTGTAACTATACCACAGGAGATAGCGGAAGGAATTTTCTCGGCAGGAACAGTCTCAAAACCAGTCGACGGAAAAATACCAATAAGGATATTAAATATCAATGATAGAGAAATAATTGTTAAGAATTTTAGACCGAAGGTCAAAAGATTAGACAAGTTCGACGTTTTCCACATGGGAGAATCAAAACAATCGGTGAGTCGTGCCGAAAGACTTTTGAATATAATAAACACAAAAAATTTATCGCTAGAGGAAAAAAGAGCAATAGAAAAAATATGTGTAAAATATTCCGATGTGTTTTTCTTAGAAAACGATCCATACACAACGACGGACGTATACAAAGCAAAAATAAAATTGCAAAAAGGAGTATCACCTGCTTATACAAAACCGTATAGATTACCACACGGACAAAAAACGGAAATAAATAGACAAGTAGACAAAATGTTAAAAGACGGGATTATTGAAAATGCAATATCAGAATTCTCATCTCCACTACTTATAGTGCCAAAGAAAAACGATGAAAATGGAAACAAGAAATGGAGAGTTGTGATAGATTACAGACAACTAAACAACAAAATTGAGAATGACAGATTTCCATTACCATGCATAGAAGAAATCCTAGACGCTTTATCAGGAGCAACATATTTTTCACATTTAGATTTATACCAAGGATATTACCAAATAGAACTCGATTCTAAGTCCAGACCGTACACAGCATTCGCAACCGATAGAGGTCAATATCAAATGACACGACTTCCGATGGGGTTAAAGACAAGCCCAGGATGTTTCTCACGAGCCATGACTATGGCAATGTCAGGTTTAAATTATGAAAACATGTTTATATATCTTGATGATTTGATAGTCTTTGGCAACAGTCTACAACAGCATAATCAGAATTTAGTGAAGGTATTAGAGAGACTAAGGAAAGTAAATCTGAAATTAAATCCAATTAAATGCGAGTTTATGAAAAAAGAACTATTATATTTAGGACACAAGATTTCGAATAAAGGTGTAGCACCAGATCCGGAAAAGATCACCGCATTGGAACAATATCCAATACCACAAAATGCAAAAGAAGCAAAAAGATTCGTAGCCTTTGCAAATTATTACAGAAAACATATCAATCATTTTGCAGAAATAGCCGCACCTCTAAATAGACTATCAAGGAAAAATGTAAAATTTGAGTGGACAACAGAATGCCAAAAAGCTTTTGAAAGCCTCAAGACGTCATTATCAAACCCCCCCGTAATGGAATTCCCAGATTTATCGGAGGAGAACACGTTTATTCTACGGACAGATGCATCTGGCATCGCACTAGGAGCAACTTTGTCAAACGGGAATGACAAACCGGTAGCATATGCCAGTAGAACACTTAATAAAGCGGAAATGAATTATCCTACGATAGAAAAAGAATTACTGGCAATAGTATGGAGCATTGCTAAATGGAGACATTACCTTCTACAGAAAGAATTTATTATTTTGACAGACCACCGACCATTGGTGTACCTATTTGGTATGACAAACCCTTCCAGCAGATTAACCAAATTTAGATTGAAGTTAGAAGAATACGACTTTACAATTAAATACGTGAAAGGAGCTGAAAATGTAACAGCTGACGCCTTATCACGAATAGAAGTTACATCAGAAGAACTAAAGCAACTAAATAAGGACTCAGAGAAAAGTATATTAGTGATGACGAGAGCACAAACGAAAAAGCAGGAGGAAATCACCGATTCGAAGAACGAATGGACTGATCAACCAGACGTAGTCGAATTGTTGAAATTCCCGAAAAGTGCGGTAGAGGTAAAACTGATAGACAAGGACGATTGCAAAACAATGAAGCTAGATTCGGCTGAAGAAAATACAAATAGTAGTATATTGTACAATGAAGAAGACGATATTATTTATCTGATTCGAGATTTTCGATCAACGTCTGCACTACGAGCGTCGTTGAGAAACTCGACATATCAAGAACCTCGATCAACGTCTGCGCTACGAGCATCGTTGAGAGCCTTGATTCAAATGTGCGCACAAAAGAATATAAAGGAACTAGTACTAGTAAAGAATAATAAGAATCAGCCAATTATTGAAGAGATAAGAAAGGATCCTAAAATATTTAAAGAAAGAGATATCAAAATATGTATAGTACAAGACAAACAGAATATAGCAGATGAAAAATTAAGAAGAATTATAATTAATGATTTTCACATGTTACCAACAGGAGGGCATGCCGGAATAAATAGAATGTACAAAAATATAAGGAAATATTATTTTTGGAATAGTTTACGAAAAGATATCGAGGAATTTGTGAAGAGATGCGACGATTGTCAAAGACATAAGCATTCTATCATAACCAAACAACCTCTAACTATCACATCGACTGCCACCTGCGCATTCGACACAATATTTATAGATCTAGTAGGACCATTTGAGATGGATGACAGTGGGAATAGATATATATTGACACTGCAATGTGAGCTAAGTAAATACATAGAAGGATATGTAATAAAGAACAAAGAAGCCGAAACAGTAGCCAAGGCATTGGTAGAAAATTTTATTCTGAGGTATGGAGTACCCAGAAAAATAGTCACAGACCAAGGCTCAGAGTTTATGGCAAGAACATTTAAGGAAACATGCTCATTATTGCAAATAGAGAAACTAAACTCAACAGCATATCACCACGAAACAATAGGAGCTTTAGAAAATACTCACAAACATTTAAATGCGTACCTTAGGATACAACTATCAAAATTCCCTACAAATTGGAGTACATGGGTGCAATATTTCTGTTTTTCGTATAACATTTCAGTACACTCAGCAACGGGTTATACTCCGTTCGAATTAGTGTTCGGAAAAATATGTAGACTGCCGACAAATGTTCAAAACGAAATAGAACCCCTGTATAATTTTGACGACTATCCCATGGAACTGAAATACAGACTACAAGTAGCCGCAAAGGAGGCCAGAGAAACACTAACACATACAAAACACAGCAGAAAAAAAATATATGATGCCAAAACGAGTAAAATAACTTATAAACCAGGAGATAAGATATTAATAAAAAATGAGCCAAACACAAAACTTAACTGTTTGTTTTCGGGTCCATATACCGTAATTAAAGATGAAACGCCTAACGTAATTATTGAGAAAAAGGGTAAACAAGTAGTCATACATAAGAATAACGTTAAGCTGTATAATATATAAAAAGAATAAGTACTGAAAAGTGTTATAGTGTAAAAGTGTAATAATAGTCCACCATAAGACTTTTACTAGTACTTAAGGTTCAGTGTAAATATTTATATATCTCATTTTTTTTCTTTTCTCATTTTCTTTAATATGTTTGTTTAATTTTCTTATAAAGGAGAGACGTCAGTCAGCATAAATAATATAAAATAGAGATGAAAGGAAATTGTTACTGAAATTCCCTTTCATCTTTTCCCCGCCCAGAGAGATGTGATGGTACACGACAACCCTCACGGAATTTTCCTAATTTATTTGTTATAAGAATAAGGTCAATATTATAGTTGCAATTTGTATAATTTATTACGATAGTAGCAAAGTTCAAAGTATTCAACTCATTCGCAAGACTGCAAACACAGCACACGTCATTATTGAAATACGTATAGCATAACCATATATGGTAATACATATGGGCATTGTTTTTAATATAATAAGATATAAGTGGGAAGGTCGAGTACCTGAGACATTCATTGTTGTATCAGTGTGTTCGCTGAACTCTGCTGGCGCGTGGTCAGGGGATATAGTTACCGAGATATGGGTCACCTTGACCTATCCTAACTATAATGTCGGTCGACGTAGTTGTAACTGTACCTTTAACCTTGTAAGAATAAAGATATGTAAAAAGTTTAAGTTTGTTTGTTCGGGAGTGTCTTCGTCCAGCAACCCCCAACATCACACTTCAAATATCTCGAAAACTAATGACTTTACCGTTACGAGTGAGGAATAAGTTATTTACATAGAGAGTATTGGAGAATCTAAAAATTGCGCTAGAATAGTAATTTCGCCAGTGACGTAGAATTTGGGAAGGGTCAACTATTTGCTTTCCCCTGTCGTACGCCTCTGGTAATAGCCGGAAACCTGTATTTAACATAATTTCATAGGGTGTATAGTACCTACACTTTCTACCAAGTATGAAGGGATACGTCGAATCGTTTTAAAATACTGAGCAAAAATAATTTTTAAATATAACTCAATAAGGAGCACTCAATTTATTTTCAAGTGATTTTGGTTAAATCTTAATATTTTGAGGTCTAGAATCGACAACTCAGAGATTGGACATTCTTAATGAAATCCCCTCTATAAGCAACACTATATTTTTTACTATAAGGAAAAAAAAGAAGAAGAAGAAACAACAAAAAAATTTGTTAATTATCTACTGAAAAATTTCCAGTAACCTGATTATCGGAATAGCATTTCAAAATGTTTAATCCCCGCGACGTTATTAAAAATAACAAATTATAAACAAGTTAGAACAATTTTCAAATGTCATTTTAGAGGGGAGTTAAATTGAAATTTAAATTTATCAATACATTTATGGAAATACTCACCGGAGGGGCCGCAGACGTTCGGATACAATTAGCGTCTCTTTGCAAAGACAATGACGTCGACTTTGCAAAGTAACAAGACACTTACTTAACACACACACTACACATTACTCCACTGACTTAGTGATAAGTTATACAATTACGTGGCTAAAGGTTCTAGTTCTAAACCAAAGCCAGAATCAGAGAAAAAAAAACATTTATGGAAAACATACATAAAATAAAAATAATGATATTTTAAACAGGTTTATATTCTTTTGGTAACAACGGCGTTTTTGCAATTGAAAATATAGTAACATTTAATAAACAAATTAAATATCTAATAAATTATTAAATATTTTTTAACCAATTTTTTTTGCTTAATACTGGTAATATAGCGCAACTTCTCCTATTAAATAAAATAATTTATAGTGTTTATTTAAAACGTAAATTTTTTTTGCAAATTTGATTTTTAAATTTCATATATAATTATTTAAATAAAAGAGGGGGTCAAATTTAATCTAGTAAGTCTTAGGTGAAAGTTTTGTCCCTCAGCTTTGTAGAAAAAAGACCCTAAAGACCTTCATGAAAATGTAAATTTTCTCAGCAGTTAAAAAATGACCCCTTTTTAATTATTTAAACAATGATCCCCTTATATGATTTGGATACTTTTTAGAAAATATCTTTTGTACTCACCTAAACTTTGATATAAAATTTGTTCCAACCTGTATTTTGATTTACATGTAGTGTAATCTTATTTTACTAGACTATTTTCTATTTCTTCCTTCGTGGGTATTACTATATGGTCATCTTCAATTTCCTGGATTGTTTTCCTTTCTTCGTTTTTGTTTAGAAGTTGTGTAAAGTAAGTTTGCCAATTTTTAAATATTTCCCCTGGTACATTTATTAATATTCCTTCCTCATTTTTCATATATGGGTTATGCTTCTGATATCCTTTTTCCATTTTTCCTCTTTTCTCCTCTATCACTTTGAGTTTTTCTTCGTTGTATTTTCTTTTTTTATCTCTGCTTATAATACACAGATTTTAAATTTGTATATATGTACTTATTATGATTTTTCGAGTTAAGTTATTATGAGGTTTCTAGGCTTGAAATTTTGGAAATCTTCTTTTTAAACGGAACTGAACATTATTATTATGTATATGTAATAAAACAAAAATGTGCAAGTTCACTATCTTGTATTAATTTTTCTAATCTAAAGATCGCTTCTCTAGTGCCAAGTACATTTTTGAAAATAAACTAACTTCAGCAACTGACCTCTTCACATTTCTCAAATAATCTTGTGTGTCGTATTCTCAAAAAAAGTTTTAAAAAGTGGCTCATTACGCTTATTAGTCAGTGCTTCTTGCAGAAATTAGCACGAGGTGTTTTGAGTAGGGCGATAAATGTAGAGCGAAGCCAATCTTTTGGAATCTGGCTTGTGTCGTAGATGTCGTTAAAGAGCTTCACAATAATGTCTAGATTTACTTTTTTCTTTATTTAGTATCTTGATTATTTCTGCATAGATGTCATCTACATAGTTCTATGGCTTTGTTCCGTTTTAATAGTTTGAAGCATGTACAACGTCATGTTTCAAAATATTTGGGCCATACAATTTGGTAGGGGAGCAAAGTATGCTAAACGTGCAGTCACTCGAGCGTTATGAGGACCTATTTGGTTGGGACGAGTAGGTCCTAAAACCAAAAAAAGTTAAATAAAGTTTTCCATTTTAGTGGGACTTTCCATTTTTAATCTAATTTTCCATTTCCAACAATGTTTTTTTTAGATTATAGCGCCATATATCCATAATTCGAAAAAATCTGTCGAATAAATGTTACTTATGTTTACGTAAGGAATCCAAATCTGCAATAAAAAGTCCGGGCTCCCATTTAAGATTTTAAAGTAACCCTCCCTCCACCCACCTCCGTGTGGGGTCGGTTTGATGCCATTCGATAGATTTTTCAAAAATATTGAATACATAGGTGTATTTTTCAGTTTTTCGATCTGATGTTCATTTCGCGAAATATCGCGGGATTCGTATTTAAAATTTACCCCCAACCCCTCTCTGTGGGAAGTCGTGTTTGGTATCATTCGATAGATTTTTAAAAAATATTGAGCACGTATTTTTTAGTTTTTTGATCTGTCATTCATTTCGCGAAATTTTCGCTATCTTCTTGTGAAACTTTGCGATTCACTCATTTCCTTACGTCCTTAGTGAAATATACATTGTTTTGCATGTACTTAACTTACATTATATTAATCTGATGATTTCGAGTTTTTCTAAGGATAATTTTTTTTCGGCCCACCTTAATGAACCCCCTGTATTAAGAACCAATATATGGTAGAGGTAGATTTTCAAGGTACAGTGGAACCTCGATAACTCGGATTAATCGGGACCGCGGCCGATCCGGGTTATCGAAAATCCGGGTTAGACGGAGAATATAGTAAAAATTAATAAATAACCTCCATTACAATTACAAAAACATGAAACACATATGCACAGTACACATCTAAATTACGTATAGTTGTATAGAGTGTAGAGTTTTGTTCATTTCTTGGTAAAAAACTCAGTCATACTGTAGAGATGTACCGACACCATAATATGGTAGGTCTGGATCCTGCGTACAAAAAAAAATTGATAAATAGCAAGCTGAAAATTTGTTATTAGCTTAAGGGTGTCTAGTCGGACAAACATTAATATATGGGAACACTGGAACAGGGGAAGTTTTAACTGTGGAACAGGTTAAAAATTTGGAACGGTCAGACCACGAAAACGGCACATGTATTTTTTCCGACAGAACAGACTTAAACTCTCCGAACAGAGATTAAACTCTCATGCAAAAATCAGACTGCTATTTATCACCAAATTGGCGTTTTAATGAGTGGAACATGTAGAATATGTCAAATGACAGGAATTATGACAGGTGATAAATAGCAGTCTGATTTTTGCATGAGAGTTTAATCTCTGTTCGGAGAGTTTATGTCTGTTCTGTCGGACAAAACAAATGTGCCATTTTCGTGTTCTGACCGTTCCAAATTTTTGACCTGTTCCACAATTAAAACTGCCCCTGTTCCAGTGTTCTCATATATCAAAGTTTATCCGACTAGACACCCTTAAGCTATTAATAAATTTTTAGCTTGCTATTAATCAACTTTTTTTTCATACGCGGGATCCAGACCTATGGTAGCATAATATCATATTATGATGCTGCAATAAATTTATTTTAAAGATTCGTCTTTATCAATCCTACCTAATGTTTCTAGTTTCTTTTCCATTGTCACTGCAACATTTTTACGTTTTGTTACCATTACGTAGACAAAGCAAACACAATCTGAAGCACGATTACATTACAGAACGGAAGTGATTAATAGGCTGTACTACACACAATACAAGAATTTTTAAATAGTCACGTCTTTTTTAAACAATGCTAAGACAGTTTGACATAAATAAAGAAAAAGGAATACAGACAGGTGTCTGTTCTTTCCGATAAGCTGAGACGGTCGCTCTGGCTGCCGCCGTGTGCATGAATCATTTTTACTATTGTACTTATGTGTTCAAATTACACAAATACACATTATCTCTGAAATATTATTTGGCCTACATACATTTTTATTTGATAAAATTGTTAAATTGTTTATTTGTTAAATTTTTGTCTGATGAAAATCGGTCCGGGTTAGCCGGACTTCCGGGTTATCGGGGGCCGACTTATCGGGGTTCCATTGTACAAGGTTTCTTCCCATGTAGTAATCTGACGCACTCGAGTAACTGCAAAAATCCCCGCTTGGGTTCCCCTACCTGTGATCGTTGAACAAATTAGCTGTGTACATTTTCCAAGTATTCAGTATATCATAAAGTTCCATTATTAGTTCATCTTGGTCATCATGTATACCAGTGACGTGTTTTTTGTTGAAGATATCCTTAATTTTCCTGTAGAGGTTGAAGCTGTCGCGGAGTTTATATAGGTTTTCAGCCTCGGTTCAAAGCGTAAGTACTCATCCAGATCTCCTCCAGCGCTATAATTTTTTTACGAATTTGGCTGTGTGTATATTTCGGTAATACCCTATTTGGGTACCTGCCCGCAGCAAGTAAAAACAAGAAAAAATAATTTAAAACCTAATATTTACTATAAATAATATGGCATTTATTAATAAAAATAAAATTTACAATTTTTCAATTATATACATATATACAAAATAACTACAATGGTCCCTAATATGATACAGCTAATATAAAAATCACTATTATCATTGTTCGTTGTAATTATGTAGATACATGTTATTACTATACGATGGAGGCATGGGATGATGCACTACCTGAGCTTCGTAATGTGAAATTTGAACTGGAGGTACACTGGACACTGACTGGAGTTTGAACTGTGGTTCTGGTTCAGACTTTAACTCTGTTTCTTCTTTAGATGATTCCTTTTCGCCCTTCTTGGTTGTAGGAGAAGTACCATTTTTATGTGTCTTTACGTGCTTAGTTAAATGGTCTGATCGCATAAACCGTTTGGAACAAATAGAACAAGCGAATCTTTTCTCACCGGTATGTGTTCGCAAATGTCTTTGAAGTTCGTCTGATCGTGTAAACCTTTTACCACAAAACAACCAATTGCACACAAAAGGCCGTTCTCCTGTATGCCATCTTAAATGTGCTTGAAGGTGTGACGTTTTTCCGTATACTTTATCACAGCCGGGGTAATGGCAAATATGAACCTTCTTAGCACTGGGTTTCTTAAGTCCATTTTCTTCGTTTATACAATTAGGACACTGACACTTGATACACCGCCTGGCCTTGGAGGAAAATCCTATCTCGGGTTTCACCATCATCTTGGACGTGAATGGCATATAATTAGTCTGCGGCGGCCACTGGTACTGCTGATTAATACTTTGATGATTCGGTTGATACCCACTGGTTGCAATATCGCCGTGTGGAGGAGAATGTTGGAACCAATATTGGTTGCTGTAAGCATGAGTATAACTTGGCTGGTAATGCGGAGAATACTCCAATGGAGATCGAGAGGGTTCCATAGGGATTTGAGAAACGTAGCCATCGCTGCTGCATGATGTTGTGGAGGCAGGAGAAAGCTGCGTGTGTGGGTAAGTTTGGTGGGTGTATATTCGATTACAGGTAGCTGCCAGAAGATTAAGTGGATTTATCTGCAACAAAAAAAAAGAATTAAAATATTTACATATTATTAAAGGTATATTATAGGTTAATAGTTCACAGAGAACAACAAGGGTTGACAAGGCCGAGAAGATCATGCAGCAACGCTATATTTATAATGAGGTAAGTGCAAGAGAAATCATTAAAATACGACAAACTGTCATATTTACGTTTCGTGGACCTCTAGAAGGCATTTGACAGGTATAAATTAAAGGACTTTATGAAATTACTGTACGCAAAGAAGATACCTCTAGGAATAATAAAAACCATCAAAAATATTTACCAGAACAACACAATGAAAATAAAAGTGGAAGAAGAACTAACTGCCTAATTGAAGCTGCCAATGGGATAAGACCATTAGATTCCCTGAGTCCTCTATTGCTTAACATGATCGTGGATGAAATTATAAAAAAGTAAGCACTAAAAGGAATACCAAATAGGAGAAAAACAACTTTAAATGATCTGCTATGCAAACAATGCAATACTAATCTCTAAAAGTGGACATGATTTGCTACACCAATTTAATAAAACCTCCAGAAAATTTAACATTTTATTTCTCCAAAAAAGACAAAGTGCATAGTGATAACAGCAAATCTACTAATATGTAAATTTTAGAGCTAGATGGACAGAGTGGAACAAGTGGTTAAGTTTAAATATCTAGACATTGCACTATTAGACGAAGCATCGCAGCACTAAAAAGCCCAAAACCTAGGAATTTTGTGCAGTAAGATTAATCGTCATGCAACTTTTTGCATTCAATTCGAGAGAGTGTCAGGCAATTTTGTAAACTAAATTGATCTCCGGTAAAAAATGTTGTGCATGAGAAAATGCATTTTCAAAGTGAATCTCGAAGAGGTGGAAAATGAAAAATTTTGAAATATTGACGGAAATGAGTTCAATTTTTATTTTGGGAGGTCAGTAAATACAAATTTCATGACGGCGATGGTCTCCAAGGTACCTGGTGCCCAGGGTGGAGCTCGTCGCCTGGGACGATCGAATAATTCGCGAAATGAAGATTGGATCGAAAAACTGAAAAATGCGCGTTTAATATTTTTTAAAAATCTATCAAATGACACTAAACACGACCTCCCACTCCATCCCCAGGAGGTGGGGTGGGGGTAACTTTAAAATCTTAAACGAAAACGCCCATTTGTTATTACAGATTTGGATTGCTTACGTAAAAATAAGCAACTTTTATTCGAGAAAATTTTTCGAATTGTGGATAGATGGCGCTATAATCGGAAAAACGATTTATCGTGATACCATAGGTAAATTATAGAAACGGTCTAATATCTCGAGAAATGCACTTCCAAATAAAAGACTAAAAAATACGTATTTAATATTTTTCAAGAACCTGTCGAATAACATCAAACACGACTCTCCACTCCAACACCTGGAGGTGGGGTGGGGGTTAACTTTAAAATCTTAAATCGGAATACGCATGTTTTATTGCAGATTTGGATTCCTCATAAAAAAATAAGTAATATTTATTCATAACATTTTTTAGAATTGTTAATAGATGGCGCTAATAAATAGTGTTTTTCCGATTATAGCGCCATCTAACCATAATTCTAAAAAATGTCTCAAATAAAAGTTACTTATTTTTAAGTAAGGAATCCAAATCTGCAATAAAAAATGGGGGCTCCTATTTATGATTTTAAAGTTACACCTTATTCCACCTCCAGGGGTGGAGTGGAGGGTCGTGTTTTATGTTATTCGATAGGTTCTTAAAAAATATAAGACGTATTTTTTGGTTTTTTATTTGGAAGTGTATTTCTCGAGTAATTAGACCGTTTCTATAATTTACCTATGGTAGCACGAAAAAATCGTTTTTCCCATTATATTGCCATCTATCCACAATTCTAAAAAATGTCTCGAATAAGAGTTGCTTACTTTTACGTAAGAAATCCAAACCTGCAATAACAAATGGGGTTTCTATTTAAGGTTTTAAAGTTACCCCCACCCCACCTCCAAGGGATGGAGTGGGGTGGTCGTGTTTAATGTCATTCGATAGATTTTTGAAAAATATTAAACACTTATTTTTCAATTTTTCGATCCAATCTTCATTTCGCGAATTATTCGATCGTCCCACTAATTATTCGGTCGTCCCAGGCGACGAGTTCCACCCTGGGCACCAGGTATTCTTTGCGTCAAGATATAAGAAATTTGGCCTGGCGCTGGTGGGATGTCCCTACCGATTTAGTATCATAATAACAAACAACAAACCCTCCAGGAGCGGATTCGCTAAAATTAAGGGGAAAGGAACAAATGCAAAATTTTGACGCCTGTCAAAATTTTCAATGTGTTTTAAATGTAATCATTTTTTTCGAATCCTGAGAAAACTAATATGTAAGTATTTTTGAAAAATTTAAACGCAGAATGAAAAATTACTTTATTACCGAGGGCCGAAAGTCCCTTGGAATGAATTAAAAGTTTCTTTTGAATGAGATATTTGAAATTAAAAATCACACTAAATTTTCTCTTAGTTTTTCACCCCTGTAACTAATTAAAATAAACATTATAGAAGTTTTCAGGGACTTTCGGCCCTCGGTAATAACGTAACGGCTTAAAGCCGAAAGTTCGTACCCATCCCCTTAACAAAAAAAAATCAAGTCTTCAAGTAGATATAATATTTTAATGGGGTTGGAATAATAAATATAAATTTAAATATCATATCATTATATTTATTACGTATTTATATCTATGTAGTTATAGGTATATTATTATGTACAATAAAATAAGAGAAATGAACAAATTAAAGAAATTAAGGAAATTAATGATAATAACAATAAAAGATTAAAAGAGTGGTAGCCAAAATTAGAATTAAAAAGATAACATAATAAAAAATAACATAGAAAATAACATAGAAAAATAAAATTTGAAGTTTAAGACGGAAAAAAATAAATACAAATTACAACTCTATGTCACTATCGCTGTCATCTTCGCTAGAATCGTTATCTAATGTTATAATTATTGGTTTAATATGTGAGGTTAATGTTCTGTAATGATCTTGCGTTTTTATAACATGTGAAACACAATTTTGCCACAGTGTTGGGGAAATCTTTTTTATTTCTTCTACAACATGCGACACCAATTCGCGACTAAATTTGGGACAGCAGTTGTTTCGCCGTAAACTTTCCTTAAGTTGGCTCCAGATTAATTCAATGGGGTTGAAGACACAGTAGTAAGGAGGCAATCGCAATACATTATGACCATCACGTTTGGCTAATTCGTCTATAACAAATTGTTTCTCAAACACTTTTGTGTGAAGAACTTCCAACATTTCTTTTTTTGTATATGTTTCTTCAAAGTACAAATCATTGTCATACAAAAAATCAGATATTTGTTTTTTTGTCGAACCTACACCGGGGATTTTTCTAATTTGTTCGCTGTGATACGTTGCGTCATCCATTACAATTACACTTTTTGGAGGCAAATTTGGCAACACCTTCTTTTCAAACCATTCCTTAAACAAGCTACTCGTCATATTTTCATGGTAGTCCAGCTTTGAATCTTTAATGTTTTTTGTCGATAGTAAAAAACTTTCCCCTCCAGGCCAGCCATTTTTGGATCCAATGTTCAGAATAATTATTCGCTGGCCTCTATTAATTGGATAATTGGGTGCACATTTAATAGAATCGTCTGTCCAACCTTTTTGAGCAGTATCGTGGGTATCGAACCATGTTTCATCTAGATAAAATATCGGTCTTCCTTCATCTCTAAATTTAAATATAGTATCCAAGTATTCATTTCTCCATTTAATTAGACGAGGAGAATCCATTATTGATGATCGCTTATTAATTTTCTTGTATCGAAAACCAATGTGATTCAAAAATCTTGATAAAGTTGAAGGCGAATACGTAATGGAATAGTCTTTAACAAGTTGATCGTAGATCATAACTAAGCGTTGGAACTAGGTTATTTGAATAGAAATTGTAAATTGCTCTTCTAATTACCTCAGCATCTTTTTCATTTACTGCTTTATGTGTAGAAAAGTCACTCCGCTTTTTACGAGGTTGAATTCTATTCGTAACAATTTTCCACACTGTTGTATATGGCATCCTTGTCATTCGAGATGTTGTCTTGATGAGGAATTTACCGTCTTCTGCATTTGGATTATCTTCTTTCACAGTTTGATAAACATTCCTAATAATTTCTTTGGCATTATCAGATAAATGTACACGTGTTTTACACTTCACCGACTAGCACTAGCTTCACCGACTTCAGACATTTTACTTGAATACTCGCGATCTAACCTTCCATCTAAATGCAAGAAAATAACTGCCTGAATGTGCAAATGTCAAACTTAAATATGTTTGCCCCCCTTTCATAATGTTCCATAATGTATGTTTTCTGGATAAATAAATGATACTTAATTTTACCTAAATACCTATAAGCACGAGAATTATGTGTAAAGCTATAGAATAATAATTAGAGGTATATCTTATCTTTAACTAATGCTCTTTCTAATGATTCTTTAATTTTTTTATTTAAAGATAGAAATCTGCATTATCTGAAGTCCATTTTGTTTAAAGTGAAAACGATATAAAACACATTATAATCTAACTCCATAAAATTCACGTAATGAGCGCATTTGACATAAAAATTGTTTATGATCGTTTGTAATTGATTCCAAGCAAGTTAATTTCAGATGACTAAACGAATTCGTCTACAGTAAACAAAATTTTTAATACATTGTCTAGAAATTTTAATTTTAATAATTTATTGGCATTGATAGGTAACGAGTCAGTTCTGTAAATAATATAAAGTACGGCCCTAGTAGCTGTTCCAAAACTATTGCCACCCGTCGCAAAGACAATTGAGGGATTAGTAACGTCAACTATTTATTATGATACTAAATCGGTAGGGACATCCCACCAGCGTCAGGTCAAATTTCTTATATCTTGACGAAAAGAATACCTCGGAGACCATCGCCGTCATGAAATTCGTGTTCAATGACCTCCTAAACACCCAAGTATAAAAATTGAACTCATTTTCGTCAATATTTCCAGAGTCCTAAATTTTTTATTTTCCATCTCTTCGAAATGCACTTTAAAAATGCTTTTTCTCATGCACAAATTTTTTTGCCGTAGATCAATTTAGTTTACAAAATTGCCTGACACTCTCACGAATCGAATGCAAAAAGTTGCATGACGATTCATCTTACTGCACAAAATTCCTAGGTTTAATGCTTCGTTGCCTCGTCTATATCTAGTTCCGGAAAGCTGGAAACAGAATGGGAAGATCAAGTTAATAGAGCTAACAGAGCCGCAGATTGTATGAATACAACAATATAGAGGAATAAAAATAACGGGAAAGGCATAATTTACAATACATTCATCAGGCCAATAATGGTATATGCGGCAGAAACACGACCTAACACAGACAGGACAAAAAGAATGCTAGAAACAGCAGAGATAAAAGCCCTTCGAAAAATCGATGGTAAGACACTATGGGACAGAGCTAGAAGTACAGATAGACATACGACGGACATGCAAGGTGGACAACATTAATAATTGGGTGAAAAAGAGAAGAGTAGAATGGAATGTCCAAATAAGGCGAATGCCAACAAATATTGTAAAGACGGCGAAGGACGGTTTTCCAATACGAAGATGATCAGTGGGAAGACCACGAAAACGAGAGGAGAGAAAACTGGAGGCACATTGAAAAAACAGAGTCATGTTTATACAAAAAGAAGAAGAAGAGAAAAAAGACGAAGAGTTTAAACACATATTTAATGAGCTGATGTTATTTTACCTTATAAAATATTGTTTTTGGAAATACAGATTAAAATGAATGAAAAATGAAATGAGTAAATTCAGATTACCTACACTAAAAATTTCATGACAATTTTAAAGAATGAATTAAACAAAAACGTTGTAAGTACAAGTATAATAGATAGAATAAAAGATATACCCATTTAATATTTAAAGGACTATAGTTGAAATAATCAATTTTTCACAAGAAAAATATCAGAATAGATCTATTCAACACTTTTATACTAGGTAAAACATAAAGAAGTTTTTTGAAAATACAGTGTATGTTTTTCTAATACATCCTATACAGTATACACTATTATTAATATCATAATATAAATTATTATATTCCAAAACCAAATTCCATCTTAAAACGTTATATCACCAATAGAAAATAAGCGAAGTAGTGCATCTGGCGAATCCGCCAAAGTATAGAAAAACTCATTTCAGAAATATAGCATATAGAAAGAAATGGCGAAAAAAGTCGATTTTTAAATTTAGTTTTACTTTAATTTTGCATAATGACAACTGTGATGACGTCATCCTATTTTTTAATAGAAAACCTACATTTTTCTGTCAAAATTAAATAGACAATGAACTCTAAGAACGTCAATATGTAGGTATCACTCACGGTTCTTAGACATTACTATGGTTGCCTAGATCGACTAACCAATGAACATTAAGGGTGCGATTACGTCACTAGAGTGTACTGTGATTTGAATCGTAATATGATTTTTTTTTTAATCCTGAGAAAACTAAGTATTTTAGAAAAATTTAAACGCAGGATGAAATATTACATTATTACCGAGGGTGGAAAGCCCCTTAGAATAAACAAGCAGTTTCTATTGAATGAAATATTTGAAATTAAATATCACACTTCTCTTTTATTTTCAGCCCTATAACTTATTAAAATAAAGATTATAGAAGTTTTCAGGGACTTTCGGCTCTCGGTAATAATGTAGTCTTTCATTCTGAGTTTAAATTTTTCAAAAATATTTATTAGTTTTCTCAGGATTAGAAAAAAATGAATACAATTTTGAGAATTTTGACATGCGTCAAAATTTTTCATTAACTCAATGTAAAATTCTTAACTGTTGAATTCCAGTTTCCCTAATTATTTTACATCAAAAGACATTAGAAACTATTTGTAGAGGATTGAAATCTGTATTGAAAACAACTGTTAAAGTTGGTCTACGAATTAGACATACCTATTCCAAAATTTTGTAAAAGTGTAATACATTTCAGTTTTTCAGCCCAAAATTAGGCCGCACACAATAATGTTCACATTTTTGAACTGTCAATATTTTTATTTTATCATTTATTGTTTAAAAACAATACAGATGATAAGATACCCTCAGTTGCGGAGAAAGTAATAATAAAGATTTTATATTCAGTGAATGGTGTGAGCACTGTCAGTTAAATAGTAACGTGTGGCCTAACTTTTACACGCACACCTATTGTGGCAAATGTATCATATTTTTCAAAATTTTGGAATGCATTTAAATCGTAGACCAATTTTAACTTTTGATTTTAATACAGATTTCAATTCTCTACAAGTATTCTTTCATGACTTTTGATGTAAAATAATTAGGAAAGCAGGAATTCAACAATTTAGAATTTTACATTGAGTTTCCTATGGCCCGTTTTACGATTCACCACCCGGTATAAGATAAAATGTGTATTATTTGTCATATTATTTAACAATAACACAAATAATACACATATATACACAATAACACACATTCAATGATCGAAAATCATTTAAAAATACGGGATTGTGTACTCTTGTGACGTAAAGTCAAAAATATAAGTCTCCCCACCACCGTCGGTCAAGGCAACCGTATAAAGTCTAATAACCGTGGGTATCACTAATGCCCTAAAGCAGCGGTTCTCAATATGTGGTACATGTAGTTACCACTGGTGGTACATATCATTATTTGCGGTGGTACACAAAACGCAAAAACAGCCAAAATCAACACCACTATTATAGTTAATTAGATTACTTAGCTACATAAGTATTTCAGTTAGGTGGTACCAAAAATAACAAAAAGAATTTTCTGATACATGACTCAAAAACATTGTGAACCACTGCCCTAAAGTTAGTAGTGTGTGATATACAAGGCGTTAAAAATCAAATAATTAGTTCAACAGTTTCAAAAAAGTATGTTTAATTTTTAACAGCATAAACAAAAATGTAATTACACAGCTTCTTGAAACTAATTGTTTATTAAAGATCTTATACACCTAGATTTGGCCAACTCCGAAAAATAGCGTAACGCGGAGCAGTTCTGGTCGGTTGTCTATCTATCTCTCTCTACCGGCGCTTAAGTTTCTCTCTCTAGCATATGATGGCTGCCGCCTCTGTGTCACTGTCGTTCCGTTACTCCCACCTCTTGGTAGATACGCTCACACTCGCACGACAGACAAAGATAGCCAGACCACCGTACTTGATATCGACGTTACACCCCCATGCATTGAGTTGCATATCCCTAGCAAGTCTATTTTCTTTACATGTCTCTGTTTGAAACTGATGCTAGAACAAACTTATTGGTTTACATTAAAACAAACAAATGGGTGTCATGGTGATGTCATCAAAGTTGTTATAGTAGGGGAGGAAAGAACGCTAAATGTGCAGTCACTCGAGCGCTTTGGGGACCTATTGGGTTGTGAAGAGTAGGTTCTAAAACCAAAAAAAGTTAAGTAAAGTTTTCCATTTTAGTGGGGACTTTCTATTTTTAATTTAATTTTCCATTTCCAACAATCGTTTTTTTCGATTATAGCGTGATCTATCCATAATTCGAAAAAAATTTTCAAATAAAAGTTACTTATTTTTACGTAAAGAATCCGAATCTGCAATAAAAATGGGGGCTCCTATTTAAAATTTTTAAGTAACCCCCCACCCCACCTCCGTGGGGGTCGTGTTTGGTGCCATTCGATAGATTTTTCAAACATATTGAATAAGTGTATTTTTCAGTTTTTCGATCTGATGTTCATTTCGCGAAATATCGCGGAATTCGTATTTAAAATTTTAAATAAACCCCCCACCCCTCTCCGTGGGCAGTCGCGTTTGATATCGTTCGATAGATTTTTGACAAATATTGAGCACGTATTTGTAGTTCTTAGATCTATCGTTCATTTCGCGAAATATTTGCTTTTTTCTTGTGAAACTTTGTGACTCACCCATCTCCTTACCCCAAATCGTTAGATTACTGCCCAAATCGTCAGATTTTTGAAATATACACTGTTTTGCATGTACTTAACTTCTTCTTCTTCAGGTTCCTTCCTCTATCGGAGGTTGGAAATCATCATCGCTATCTTAATTTTATTGGCCGCACTTCCGAACCACTCTCTCAAATTTCTTAGCCAGAGTATTTTGCGTAGTCCTGGGTTTCTCCTCCCTTGCATAATTAACCTAAGTAATACGTACTTCTCGCCCCTCATTATATGACCCAGATATTGAATCTTTCTAATTTTAACAGTTTTTATGATTTCACATTCTTTCTTCATTCTTTGTAACACCTCTATATTAGTTACTTTTTCAGTCCACGATATTATGTGGATTCTCCTGTAGCACCACATCTCAAAGGAGTTTAATTTTTTGATTTCAGACTGTTTTATTGTCCACGCTTCCATGCCGTATTGTAAAGTAGAAAAACGTAACAACGTAGCATTCTTGGGCGGATCTCTAGATTAAGGTTACGGTTGCAAAGTAAGTTCTTCAATTTTATCAACGTGTTTCTTGCCATTTCTATTCTAGATCTGATTTCTTTTGTTTGATCTCCATCTTCGGTTAGCCATGTTCCTAAATATTTATATGTTGTTACTCTTTCGATCGTTGTATTATTGATGATCAGGTTATCTACATTTTGTGGTTTTTTTGAGAATATCATTGATTTCGTTTTCTTGAGATTCATTTGCAGTCCGTACCTTTCACATGCATTGTATACATGTTGAATTATGTACTGTAGATCTTCCATGTCACTTGCAAATATGACCGTATCGTCCGCATATGCATATCTAATAGTATTAATGTGATTTCCGTTGACCAAAATACCTTCCACAATATCCAATAAAGCTTCTTGAAATATCACTTCACTGTAGACGTTGAATAAGAGTGGTGAAAGTATGCACCCTTGTCGAACTCCTCTAAGTATACTTACTTCCTCTGTCAGTTCTCCTTCGACTCTTACTCTTGCTTTCTGATTTTGATACAGATTCGATATAATTTATAGATCTCTACTATCTATGTTTTTGGTATTAAGAATACTTAAAAGCTTTTCATGATGAACTCTGTCAAAAGCTTTTTAAAATTTATAAAGCAAATATGTCCTGATTCACTGTACTTAACTTACCTTATCTTAATCTGAGGATTTCGAGTTTTTCTAAGGATATATTTTTTTCGGCCCCCCCTTAACGAACTCCCCTGTGTTTAGAGCCAATATATGGTAGAGGTACATCTACAGGGTACCAGCGTTCTCCCCATATGATAATCTGACGCGCTCGAGTTACTGCAAAAATCCCCGCTTGGGCTCCACTACCATTATTATCTATCTCGGCATTTCTATCCAATATTCCGCATTTTTTAAATGGGGGTAGGTCCTTTTTTAAACGATCTCAGTACCTATATTTATCCAATAGGTATCTATATGATTATTTGAAAGTTCGGAAATCTTTTTTTGATTAAACTAAGATTAAATTTCCATTATATATCATAACAGAATAACTACAGAAAAATAAGACAATAACGTAAACTTCTCCAACGATAGCAAAGCAAATCGTCTTTCGGATTTGCCCTACATAGTGTTTCACTACAATTATCAGTAACTTTATCAGTAGTGTAATCTGGAAGCAGTATCTAATGTACCCAACATCAGCAAGACTAATTTAATCACAGACAATCAAAATTTACTGTCAAAAATTATGGTCCGAGAGCTGTTAGACATTTTTGAGTAGGTATTTTAGGCAATCTGAAAATGTTTCAGATGACTCTTCCACGATAGCCTAATACAAAAATGCCGGTCTGGCTGAAGGGTAGCGGTTATTTTCCCCAAAAATCCACCCAAAGTTTAAAAAGGGTAAAAATTGTTATTACAAAAAATATCATTGACGTGACTTTAAAGTGAATTTAAATATAAAGAAAATAAACAGGTCAGGCAATTTGCCAAAGATTTTAACTCTGCAAGATGCTTGCATGGGCGCCCAGGATTATTTTCAGGGGGTGCATCTGAACTTCAGGAGATTGCATCTGAATCTGTACATACTATTAACCAGTATACAATATTCAATTATACATGCATAGCTATGTACTTTCTTTCCTGACAGGGGGGTGAAATTGTTATTTTGCCAGGGTATTTTTTAATATTCAAAATAAATATTCGAAAAAGGACAGTAAAAAGATAAATTTATTATTCTAAATATAAAGGTTTAAAAGTATAAAAATATATCCGAATCTTGTACTTCTTCTTCAAACTCTTCATCTGACCTAAAATACTCATTTTCTTCAGACTCCCTTCGACACTCGGATTTCTCTATAGGATCTATAAATAGTTATATGTGTTTATTGAATTAATTCAATTTTCTTCTTCTTCGTATGCTTCGTTTCAGGACACTGGCGATCATCACGGCCCGTTTTGTTCTGTCTGCAGCGGTTCTGAGGAGATTTATTGTTGTTTTAACACTCTATTACTTTAAATTTTTCAACCAGGATATGCATCGTTTTCCCGGTTCTCTTATTTCTTGCACTTTTCCTTATATAACCAATCACATCACGTTTCGTATTTTTTAGTATGTGACCAAAGCAGCTCATTTTTCTTCTTTCATAGTGCTGAGTATTTCTTTTGCCTTTTTCATCTTTCTTAATGTTTCCGTGTTTGTTACGTGTTGTGTCCATGATATGTTTTACATTCTTCGATAACACCACATCTCAAAAAAACGCCAGTCTTTTTTCAGTTGCGTCCGTGATTGTCCAGGCTAAGACTCCGTATAAAAGGACAGAGAATACGTAATGGTAGGGGAGCAAAGTATGCTAAATGTGCAGTCACTCGAGCGCTTTGGGGACCTATTGGGTTGTGATTATTAAGTCCTAAAACCAAAAAAAGTTAAGTAAAATTTTCCATTTTAGCGGGCGCTTGCCATTTTTTAATTTAATTTTCCATTTCCATTAATCGTTTTTTCCGAATATAGCGCCATCTATCCATAATTCGAAAAAATGTTTCGAATAAAAGTTGCTTATTTTTATGCAGAGAATTCAAATCTGCAATAAAAAATGGGGGCTCCCATTTAATATTTTAAAGTAACCCCCCACCCCACCTCCGTGGTGGGTCGCGTTTGATACCATTCGATATATTTTTCAAAAATATTAAATAAGTGTATTTTGCAGTTTTTCGATCTGATGTTTATTTTGCTAAATATCGCGGGATTTGTATTTAAAATTTTAAATTTACCCCCCACCCCTCTCTGTGAGGTGTCGTGTTTGGTATCTATCGATAGATCTTTAAAAAATATTGAACGTGTAGTTTTTAGTTTTTCGATCTGACGTTCATTTCGCGAAATATTCGCCTTTTTCTTGTGAAACTTTGTGACTCACCAATTCCCTTACGCCCCGCTCAAATCGTCAGATTTTTTAAATATACACTGTTTTGCATGTACTTAACTTACCTTATCTTAATCTGACAATTTCGAGTATTTTTAAGTATAGATTTTTTTTTTCGGGCCCCCCTAAACGAACTCCCCTGTGTTAAGAGCCAATATATGGCAGAGGTACATCTGCAGGGTACCACGTTTCTCCCCATATGATAATCTGACGCGCTCGAGTAACTGCAAAAATCCCCGCTTGGGCTCCCCTACTATAATAATTCAATTGATTATTTATTAATTAATTAATTCTAAACACATACATATTACAACTATTTACAGATCACATAGAAGAGGAATCTGAGTCTCGAGGGGAGTCTGGCGAAGAAGAAGAAAATGAATATTAAGAAATACAAGATTCGGACACAGAATTAATTTAGTTTATATTCTATACTTTTCTGCCTATATATTTATAATAATAAATTTATTTTTTTCTGTCATATTTGCAAAAGAGTATATATAGTACGTCTTATTTTGCTTTAATTAATAAAAGGTTATTTAGAAATCTTAAATATATAATAATTACTCTAACATTTTGAGGCAGTGGCGGATCCAGAAATTTTGTTTGGGGGGGTCATGGGTCTTGAGGGTGATTTAATTACCTATCTCTGATGCAAGGTCACTTAGTCTTACCAACCCTAGGATACGTGGGTATACAATTATGGGGGGGGGGGTCATGACCCCCGTGACATCCCCCCTGGATCCGCCAGTGTTTTGAGGCACAACACCATTAGTATCGCCAGGTCACGTGATTTTGCTCGGGCGAACGGACTCGCTCCGATAAGGGACGCAAACAGCTATCGATATACGCTCTTTCTCACACTGCTGCTTACCTATAGCGCGTTTTATTCACATGCACGCGTAATTTAGAATAGTTATTTTTAATATTAAAAAATACCCTGTCAAAATACCAATTGCACCCCCCTGTCCGAAAATAAAGTACATAGCTATGCATGGATTGTTGTATATTTTATACTGGTTAATAGTATGTACAGATTCAGATGCAATCTTCTGAAGTTCAGATGCACCCCCTGAAAATAATACTGGGGCGCCTATGCAAGCATCTTGCAGAGTTAAAGTTTCTCGCAAATCGCATGGCCTGTTTATTTTTTTATATCTTAATATTTAAATTTACTTTAGTCATGTCAATGATATTTTTTGAAATAACAATAATTTTTACCCTTTTTTTAAATTTGGGGGGATTTTTGGGGAAAATAACCGCTACCTTCCAGCCAAACCAGCATTTTTGTATTAGACTATCATGGAAGAGTTACCTGAAAAATTTTCAGGTTGCCTAAAATACCTACTCAAAAATGTCTAACAACTCTCATGCTATTACAATGTAATAGCACGACAAAACAATGAAAAATGGATCCGAAGTATTGGTAATGGATTTTGGGAAGAGCTATGACCTTGAAAATGTCTTAAAGAATAAAGAATATATCGAAATATTTCTTTTCTTACTCAGACTTTTTAAAGTCTTTTACATCTTAAAATATTAAGCAAATATGGTAGCTGCTTCAAAGTTTACACCGATGCCTCCAAAAACCAAGACGGAACTGGCGCAGCAATCTACTCGTCAGATTACACAGCAGCTTATAAGTTACCTTCATATAAAACAACGTTCTCCGCTGAACTGTTTGCTATTCTAAAAGCATTGGCTCTGATAGTTAACAAAAATAATAAGAGAAACATCATTATCACAGACTCTCTCAGCTCAATATTGGCATTAAAACAACTCTATTCTGATCATCCACTACTACTTTTCATTAAAAAGGAACTGAAATTGCAGAAAATATGAATATTAAAGTTAATTTTATTTGGGTACCATCTCATACTGGAATCGAAGGTAACGAGGTTGTGGACAAAATAGCAAAGAATGCACCTAATAACCCAAACGCAGAAGAGAACATGAAAACCCTACACACCGACCTGAAAGCATATTTCAAAGTAAATACTTTTAAAATATGGCAGGATACATGGAGGGACTCATCAACCAAGCTATACGAAGTTGACATTAACCACAATCAAATTCCACAATTCAAAAACAGAAGAGAGCAAGTAATCTTCACTCGTCTCCGGATTGGCCATACTCGATTAACCCATGACTACATACTCCAACGTGCCGATCAACCTGTGTGTGATTTGTGTAGAAGTGTCATTACCGTAAAGCATTGTTTATTGCAGTGTCCGAAGTATAAAGTGCAACGAAAAAAGTAATACCACCAACATTAAATAATGCACTCGGAAAAGACAGTGACACAAAAAGCATCTTCACATTCCTCAAAGACTGTAACCTCTTACCAAAAATATAGTATTTTACTTTACTTTGTATAGATTTAGAGCTTTTTATAATTTCTTATTGTTATGTTTAAAATCTATTTTTAAGTTATAATTTTGTAACACAATCCATACACGCTAATAACCCTGCGTGGTTGATGCGTAATGTAAGGAAAAGAAAAAAAAAGTCTTTTACAATATTTTAGAATCGAAAATATTTAGTTATATGTATTATTAAGGTGGTATGACACAATGTTAAAATTTATATAGTTTTTAGGTACAGTTACCGTCACTATTTCAAAACCAATCTTCAACTTAGGGGTATGTACGTGAACTGTAGACTTTCTATTTTAATAGTATCTAGTTAAAATTTCCAAAGAAAGCAGTATATTTTTTATAACTGTACTTAAAGGAGTCCATGTTATAACTTACTTAGTAACTTGCTATAAAAATTCGTTTTGCATAATAATTTTTGAACTTGGGTGGAAAATAACTACCAGAAACGATTAACTATGCAAAAAGCTTTATTTTAAACAAAATTTCATTGTCCATACTGCCATAATTTTTAAATTAACTGTACCTAAAAGTAAAAATTTTAGTTAAAAGCTGCAATCTGGGGATTTTGTTGAAATTACAGCAATAAGTTGGCATTTTTCTAGTGATAAATTAGTTCCGCTGTCACTTCATAGATGAGAAGATGAGTTCACGTGTCATTTAGTAGATGGCAGCAGTGATGTATTAAATGGAGACAGATGCGCGTTTGCCGGATTTTAAGAAAATCTACAAACAATTGAAAACGAGTTTTGTAACCATGGAAATACGATGAATCACGCGGTTTTGTTTAGAAAAGTGGCCCCACCCCCTCCCAGTACGCATTTTGACCTTGTTTGACTTTCACTTTCAATCATGATTGTATAACGTCACAGTGTCTTAACAATACAAATATACATTTTTTATGCTTGAAACCGTGACGTTATACGAATGGTTGAAAGTTAAACGAGGTTCAAAATGACTCAAAGTGTTTACTGGGGGATTATACTAGTTTTGACATAATACATAAATAACATAAGTAAGCTCTAGTATGTTAGGTGGGGCGGATCTAAAAACAATTTCAGTTTTATTAACTTTCTGGCAAATTTAATTTTTATAGGGCCGCAATAAATAATGCATTGTTCGGATACAATTAGCGTCTCTTTGTAAAGACGATGACGTCGACATTTTTACACACATTACACATGCCAATGGCCATTAGTATTTGTTGAGGCATTATCCTAATAAAAAAATTGTAGACAAAACAATATTGTATAATCATTGATTAATTTATGTCAAATATTTCCGTAAGTGAAAAAAAATATTGAAATTTACTGGAGTAATAATTAGATAAACCGATATGCAGACGATACAGTTGTGGTTGCTAGCAGTATCGACAGGCCTGTCATACCCGGGTACCTACAAAGAGCGAGTGAAAAAAGAGATTTTAACCATCAACATAAATAAAACAAAAATGGACACTGGTGAGCAAAACTCAAAAACCTGCCAGACAATTGAAAATAAAAAACCAATTCAACACGTAGAAGTATATGTATACCTTGGAACAGTCGTCAACTAGAAATGGGATCAAACAACCGAAATACGATGTAGAATTGAAAAGGCCAGAGCTACATTTAACATGAGAAATATATTCAATCATTGCGACATATCTGTCCCACTAAAAATACGGCTGCTAAAATGCTATGTATTTCCAGTCTTGTTGTATGGAGCAGAGACCTGGACAATAACGGAAACATTATCGAAAAGGCTAGAGGTATTCGAAATGTGGGTGTACCGACTTATCCTCAAAATGTCCTGGACGACTCACACTACCAACGTAGAGGTATTGCGCTGAGGAGAAAACAAAAATGAGAAATCTGTTTCACAATAGAAACGGAAACCTGAATACCTCGATCATATTATGAGACATGATAAATATCGTATACTGCCACTGACAATACAGAGTAAAATAGAGAGCAAATGTGGACCCAGAAGAAGAAGACACTCATGGCTTCAAAACTACGCCAATGGTTTGGACTAACGTGCCAATGTCCGCAACGGACGAGGCACATGAAGAAGAAGAAGAAGAATTTAAAATGAGATATTCTTCTTCTCACGGTGCTTATTCGTTCCGAATGTTGGCGATCAGCATGGCTATCCTAACTTTGCATGCTGCTATTCGGAATAGTCTGTTTGTCGATGTAGGTATTGAACCAGTTTCTCAGATATATTCTTCTTCTCCCTGGTCCTCTCTTCCCAATACCTTGCCCTGAAGAATGAGTAGCGGCAATCTCTATTCATTCCTCATAACATGGCCAAGATATTCTACTTTGCGCTCTTTGATAATAATGTGTGTTAATAATCTCGCATTCCTTGCCCATTCTACGTAAGACCTCAACATTAGTCACACGACCCATCCACGAAATTCTTAAAATGCGACTGTAATACCACATCTTGAATGCCTTGAGTTTTCTTAAAGAAGTTTCGGAAAGAGTCCAGGCTTCTACTCAGTATAATAATCTAGAAAATACATAGGATCTGATAATAGAAATTTTGTTAACAAGTGGTAAATGTGACTCCTGAAACGAGACTTCATCATTATGAACGCTGATCTCGCTTTTCCTATGCGCTGTTTTATTTCACTAGAGTGGTCTCATTGACTGTTTATGTAGGTACCAAGGTATGTGTAGCTGTCCACTCTGCCAATTGGTTGTTGGTTAACCAAAAGCCGTATATGTAATATATTTCGCTCTTAATGACTACCATTACTTTCTTTTTTTTTCGTATTGAAATTCCATGTTCACTACTTATGTCTTATATGCGCGACATTATTCTTTGCAAATCATCTAGGCTATCTGCAAAAACTACTGCGTCGTCGGCATATCTAATGTTGTTTAGATCTATCATCTAATCCAGTTTCCTCCAAGATAATTTATGAGTATGTGCAGCTTATCATGTTGTACTCTATCAAATGCCTTTTTGTAGTCGATAAAACAAATATATAGCACTTAGACAGTCAATAGAGCCTCTCGGGTGCCTAAGGGCAAGGCATTGCGGAATCAAATCTTTGTCCGTGATACTTGTTCTTCGCATTTTTTATATAGGTATTCTGCAGTATATTACTTTTAAAAATGTTTTAAGTAAGTGGTTCATTAGGCTAATTATTATTCTGCCTCGCATGTTGAAATGAGAAATGAAATGAAAATGTTAAATTTTCCGAGGAAAAAACTGTCCCTGTTGAAAAAACATTCAATATGAAAAAAGTTATTGTAGTGACCCTGTTTTTCAATTGACTTACGTATTTTACATTTATTAAAAATACTAATTTTATACTCGATCTTCATTCTGAGAATTAGCATAATTCTTTTTTGGTCATTTAGATAGGCACTTAGGCCGATGCCACATTATGCGTTTTGACCGGATGCGTTTCCGCCGCATCCGGTGAAAACGCATAGTGTGACAGATCGGTCCGGTTGCGTTGGAAACGGATGCGTTTTGAGTCATCGGTACGCGCTTACAAACTGCACCCGACTAAACGCATAGTGTGACAGGTCGGTCCGGTTGCGTTGGAAACGGATGCGTTTTCACTGCATCCGGTCAAAACGCATAATGTGGCATCGGCCTTACTTGTATTTCAAATAATTGCAAATTTCTTTAGTTTGAAATAAATCCTTTTGAGCAGGTAAAGAATTACGAATTGCCGTATAATACAATATTAAATAATAAACTATATCCAAATGAATGAACGTTTAGTATCTATTAATGAGAATTTCCCTAGGCAGGTAAAGAAAGGATTAACAACTGTCGTCTGTAAATACAAAGTACGATTAAGATCGAGATGTGCCGAGCCTAAGTTGCAATACATGGCATCAATGCGGTGTCGTTCAGAGAACTAAATTTAATAATAAAATATATGTACGTGCTGCCATCTATTCAAAGAACTGTTAAACGTTAGTTTAAAAATTGGCCACCTATTTTGACCATAGCGTACTAATACCCCCTTAAGGTATTGGATTTTGCCAAGGGCTATGAATTAAGCCGATTTAGTACGTAGTTTATGTTTATGTGAAATTTTCAAGGTCTTAGCTCTTCCCAAAATCCATTACCATAATGTTATCATATCTTCTTCCTTCTTGTGTTTTACTCAGTACATATTGGGATATAATATACCTACCTCCCCCATCTCTGCTTTGCGGTGTGTGCATGTTTATTTTAATCGGACTTAGTGCACACCTACATTGGATCCGATTTTCTCCGATCAGATCAGATCAGACCAGATCCGATCCGATCCGACAGGCGGTGCCTACATTGGATCCGTCTTTCTCCGATCAGATCAGATCCGATCAGACCGGTTTTCCGGCGAGGGTGCCTACATTGGTTCAGTAATCTTCCGACCACCGACCACCGACAATGAGTTCCGATGAAGATGTGTTAAGGAGATGATGAATTTAATATATTTAAACATGTTAGCTTGCAACCCCCAACTTGCAACCAGTTTGAAACCAGTTTGAAACCGGTTTGCAACCAGTTTGCAACCAGTTTGCAACCATTTTGCAACCATTTTGCAACCAACTTGCAACCAATTTGCAACCAACTTGCAACCAACTTGCAACTAAAATTGCAACTCAACTTGCAACCAATCGGAATGAAACCAAACACTTCTCGATGAGAATAGGAGAAGCTACTCCCAACGTCGGCCGATATCGGATCTGATCTGATCTGATCGGATCGGAGAAAAACGGATCCAATGTAGGCACTCCCATTTAAGTGCACACCTACATTGGATCCGATTTTCTCCGATCAGATCAGATCAGATCAGATCCGATCCGATCCGACAGGCGGTGCCTACATTGGATCCGTCTTTCTCCGATTAGATCAGATCCGATCAGACCGGTTTTCCGGCGAGGGTGCCTACATTGGTTCAGTAATCTTCCGACCACCGACCACCGACAATGAGTTCCGATGAAGATGTGTTGAGATGATGAATAATTGAATATATTTAAACATGTTAGCTTGCAACCCCCAACTTGCAACCAGTTTGCAACCAGTTTGAAACCAGTTTGAAACCAGTTTGAAACCAGTTTGAAACCAGTTTGCAACCAGTTTGCAACCAGTTTGCAACCAGTTTGCAACCAACTTGCAACCAACTTGCAACTAAAATTGCAACTCAACTTGCAACCAATCGGAATGAAACCAAACACTTCTCGATGAGAATAGGAGAAGCTACTCCCGACGTCGGCCGATATCGGATCTGATCGGATCGGAGAAAAACGGATCCAATGTAGGCACTCCCATTTAATACTATGGGTTTATTTTTTATTCCGACGTCGGCCGACGTCGGATCTGATCTGATCTGATCGGATCGGAGAAAAACGGATCCAATGTAGGCACCCCCATTTAATACTATGGGTTTATTTTCTATTCCGACGTCGGCCGACGTCGGATCTGATCTGATCGGAGAAAATCGGATCCAATGTAGGTGCGGCCTTAGTTTCAATGAACAGGAACGACAGCAGCTAACTATACATGTCACAAAAATATTTACATATTAGTGCACACCTACATTGGATCCGATTTTCTCCGATCAGATCAGATCAGATCAGATCCGATCCGATCCGACAGGCGGTGCCTACATTGGATCCGTCTTTCTCCGATCAGATCAGATCCGATCAGACCGGTTTTCCGGCGAGGGTGCCTACATTGGTTCAGTAATCTTCCGACCACCGACCACCGACAATGAGTTCCGATGAAGATGTGTTAAGGAGATGATGAATTGAGTATATTTAAACATGTTAGCTTGCAACCCCCAACTTGCAACCAGTTTGCAACCAGTTTGAAACCAGTTTGCAACCAGTTTGAAACCAGTATGCAACCAGTTTGCAACCAACTTGCAACCAGTTTGCAACCAACTTGCAACCAATTTGCAACCAATTTGCAACCAACTTGCAACCAACTTGCAACTAAAATTGCAACTCGACTTGCAACCAATCGGAATGAAACCAAACACTTCTCGATGAGAATAGGAGAAGCTACTCCCGACGTCGGCCGATATCGGATCTGATCTGATCTGATCGGATCGGAGAAAAACGGATCCAATGTAGGCACTCCCATTTAAAACTATGGGTTTATTTTTTATTCCGACGTCGGCCGACGTCGGATCTGATCTGATCTGATCGGATCGGAGAAAAACGGATCCAATGTAGGCACCCCCATTTAATACTATGGGTTTATTTTCTATTCCGACGTCGGCCGACGTCGGATCTGATCTGATCGGAGAAAATCGGATCCAATGTAGGTGCGGCCTTCTTAAGAATAATATCTACTTTGTAATCTGAGATTATTGATTTATGTGTATCTATAAAAGTGATAAGTGAGAAAGGATGTATTTTATAATTGACTACTACTTTTATAATTTCTCCTGGCACTCACGTCAGCAGTGTTATGCCACAAATCAAATTTTTAATTACAAAATTATAGTTAGTAGGTGAGTGTATCGATATATATCACATATAAATCACTTAAAGCTAGGTATATGCGATAATACCTACCAAGAAGTGAAAGGAAATTTCTAATTTTAATATTGTAATTTTACAATGAGAGAAAATAATCAAAAAGAAAAATATGGCTTTCAGAAGGACGAGAGGTGTTGGGAAAATCAGTTAAACTTCAAACAATATTTTGTAAAACATCTAACAACACAGAGCTAGTAGGTACATTAAGCGGATAAATAAACGAAAAATCACATTCGATCCAGGTTTCAAGATCTCCAAAATAATAGATATGCAATTAAAAACATAAATTTCAGTTCGTACAAATCTACAATTTCCCCTTCTGTAGCTCAGTTGTAAGAGAGCCTACCTTTGGATTCAGGGGTCGTGAGTTCGAATCTCAGCTGGGTAGGAAATTTACCATTTATTAAAAATCTTTTTCTTCTTCCTTCTTGTATATAGGCGTTAAAAAGCCTGTTTCTTCTTCAATATTGAGCCTCCTAAATTGTTTAAATTATCGCACCATCTTTTTCCTGGTCTGCCAATACTTCTTCGTCCATTTGGTGACATGTCGTGCTATTCGTACTATCCTTATCCTCTGCCATTCTACTAATATGTTCGTTCCACTCCTGTTTCCGTTGTTCCATGATATTCTTATATTTTCGCTTCTCTCCCTATTCAACGAACTTTTCCCTGATATTTGTCGAAGTATTTTCATCTCTGTCGATTCTGGTAGTCGTCTCGTTTAGATGTGTCAGGTCTTGTCTCCGCCTATTTATTTATTAAAAATAATAAATGAAAATAGTTTCTATCCTTGTGGGATCGGTACTCACCGAAAGGACAGCAAACGTTTGTATGCGATTAGCGTCTCTTTGTAAAGACAATGAAGTCGACCTTCCAAAGTAATAAGACATTTTCTCAACAGACACACTACACTGGGTATCTGCAAAATCAACTGTATAAATAAACCATGCCATAGTTGTCGAGGCATTAAGCTAAATAAAAAAATCTACAATTTTATATACTTAATATACAAATTAATTTGTCCAAAACGGAAGTGGTATTTATATGGGCAAAAAACATGCCGGTATAATAGTTTCCATGACATGAGAATAATTAAATTACTGATTGACTATTTGAAAAAATAAACATTGTCATTTAAACGAAACCAATATAGATATAACGAACTAATAGATCACGGTAAAAAATAACAAATAAAAACACACACGCACACATTCCCTCAAACCATAGATTAATGCACAAAACAAAAAGGAATTAGCAAAAGATCAAACAAAAAAAAACCATAATCTGAATCTATACCTTGTTTCCTGTGACATCACAATATGTCATCACTATGTCAAAATAAACATATTTTCAGCTAAAATTGTGGTAAGATCCCAGTAAAAATAGTAATAATTACACTTTTATAAAAAAGAACTTTTTTATAATAAAACCTTTTTATTATTTATACGAAAGAATATAAAATAATTTAACGATAAACGATAAAATGCTTAAAATTATTCCAAAAATTACACTCTAATAAAAATAGTTATTTATGAAACAGTTCGTGAAGTATGCTTTTTGCGAACGCACGCGATTTTTAGAGCACGAGCCACAACGGAGCGAATGCTATACATCGCGTAAGTTCGCAAAAAGTACTTCACGCACAGTTTCATACAATATTTTATCTACGATAAACAAATATAAAAACTGTAACTCTTCGTCATTGGAATTAATTTCTATTCTACAATTTTTAGAACTTTGACATTTAAAAATCCTAACTACTTTCAAACCACAAAACTGTCAAAAATTTTGTTGTAAGTCATTGCTCATATTGTCATCACCATAACAACGCGAAAGTTAAGGATATTTGATTATATGAAAGTGTGCCAAAAACCCATTGAAAGTGTGCGAAAAAGTAAATCACATTTAAAATACATTGTTACTTCACGCACACTTTAAACTCTTCTTCTTCTTCAAGTCCGTCTCCTATCGGAGGTTGGAAATCATCACAGCTATTCTTATTTTACTGGCGGCTGCCCTAAATAGGTCGATGAAACTGCAGCCGAACCATTCCCTCAGATTTCTTAACCAAGATATTCTGCGCCTACCGATACTTCTCTTACCCCTGATTTTACCCTGAATGATCAGTCTCAGCAGCGAGTATTTGTCACCTCTCATAACATGGCCAAAGTATTCAAGCTTTCTTCTTTTAACAGTAAGTACAACTTCACATCCTTTTCCGATCCGACGTAAAATTTCGGCATTCGTCACGTGGTCCACCCAAGATACACGTAGCATTCTACGGTAACACCACATCTCAAAAGCTTCAATGTTTTTAATGCTGCCCATCTTGATGGTCCATGACTCAACTCCGTATAATAAAGTGGAGAAGATATAACACCGCAGCATACGCACTCTCAGATCAAGATTTATGTCACGACTACAGAGAAATATTTTCATCTTGTTAAATGCTGATCTAGCTATTTCTATTCTTGCTCTTATTTCTTTTGTTTGATCGCCTGTATGATCCAGGCAAGCTCCAAGGTATTTATAGGAGGATACCCTTTCTATAACCGTGTTATTGACAACCAAATCATTCCTGGCGTGTGGATCTTTTGTTATTACCATCCATTTAGTTTTTCTGAGGTTTAATGTAAGTCCGTAGCTGTTGCAGTAGTGGTTAGTGCGTTCCATCAGTCGTTGCAGATCTGTAAGATTGTCTGCTAATATCACTGTGTCGTCAGCGTATCTCAAATTATTGATTGTATTTCCGTTGATCACTACACCACAACTAACGTCCGACAGAGCTTCTTTAAATATGACTTCGCTATAAAAATTAAACAAAAGAGGAGACAGAATACACCCCTGTCTTACTCCTCTACATATTTTGATCTCCTCAGTCATTTCATCATCTACCTTGACTCTTGCTGTTTGATTCCAATACAAATTAGTTATTATTCTAATATCTTTTTCATCAATGTTCTTTTCGACTAGAAGTTGTCTCAGTCGGTCGTGTCGGACTCTATCGAAGGCCTTCTCAAAGTCTATAAAGCAGGCGTATACATCCTGATTGATATCCAAACACCGTTGAAATAGTACGCCCACACCAAAGAGCGCTTCCCTCGTACCAAGGCCGTTCCTGAAGCCCATTTGTGTTTCACTTATATCTTCTTCAAGTTTGCGGAAAATTCTATTATGAATGATTTTTAGAAAAACTTTAAGCATATGACTCATCAAGGCAATCGTTCTGTAATCCGAGCACTCTTTTACATTTGATTTTTTAGGTATTAAAATGAATGTGGACCTTAACCAGTCTTGTGGTATTATTCCAGTATCATATATGTTGTTAAATAACTCGAGTATCATGTTCATCACTTCTCCATCAATAAGTTTTAATACTTCAACCGGTATTTCATCAGGCCCTGGTGTCTTACCATCCTTGGTGTTTTTTAAAGCATATTCCAGTTCTTGTTTAAGTATCCTTAAACCCTTCATTTCTTCTCGTTTCACTGTTATTAATTCTCTTTCGTCGTCAAAAAGTTCTTTTACGTATTCTTTCCATCTTGTGAGTTTTTGTTTGAAATCTATTATAATCTTGCCTTCTGAATCATTCACCATTCCACTATGAGTCTTCTTCTTTGTACCAGTCATTTCTCTGATCTTCTTATGCATGCCGAAACTATCGTACTTTCTCTCACATTCCTCAATATCCTTGCATTGTTCTGACAGCCACTTTTCTTTTTCCTCTTTGATCATTCTCTTTATGGTTCGATTTATTGCATCATATTGTTGTTTGTTTTTGTTCTTATAGGCACGTCTCTCATCCATTAAATTAAGAATTTCTTCTGTCATCCATGCCTTTCTTCACTCTTCACGCACTGCTATCTATACTGACAGTTTTCACAAACTAAAAACTTATACATAATATGACATAGAGTAGATAAAGTACTTTTTATAATATCACGGTTTTGTTATTGTACATGTACATTATGTAGGACACAACATGTTTAGAAAGAATAATTAACTTATAAAATATGAATTTTTAGTAGGTGTATTAACTGTTATTTATAATTATGATTCCAAAAATTACACTAGTATAAAATAGTATTTTTTATAATACCACGGTTGCTTAAAATGGTATATATAATTTTAAGTATATAAACTTAATTATTTATGAAAACAATTAAAAAAAGATACGCAACAGCCGGGTTCCAACTGGGGACCTCTCGATCTGCAGTCTAATGCCACTGAGGCACCATCAATTTGTAGATATCGATTTATTAACGTACATTAAAATATCATTGCGTTAGTCACATTTTTAAAATAGTTTGAAATTAAAAAAAAATCGATTAATCCATACAGTGTGATTGGTCAATGGGGTAAAGCTTTGTAGATCCGTTATAAGTAATAGATAGTAATAAAAGTTAATAACAAAAATTGTAGCCAACTTTGATTACAGATTGATAATCAGTAATCGTAAATTGTAAGTTTTAGACAATTATTCAGTCATGGCTTACTTAAAATTTGGAAAGATTTAGACCCGTAATTGTTAATAATTTTGCTCTGAAAAATGAAAATATCTCGAAAACTAGTAAATTTACACATAGAGAATGTTAAACAAAAATTATAGTATGGCAATGGTACTTTTCAATATTGATATAAAATACAGGGTGTTCTATTTAAAATTACTGAGAAAATAATGTACTTGCGTTTTGACTCACTGTGTATTCAATACAAAGAAAATTAGCAAAACAAACATTTACGAAAATTTTAACAATAAATAAAAAAATATGACGTCAACAAACCATTGACCTTGTGCTTGCTTTTATTTATACAGGTAGTTAAACTTGTTGTGACGATTTTCATATAAAATTGGTTATAACTTTGTAAATACCCCGTATAACGTACCAAACCTTTATATTTTTGTAATCGAAAAGTTACGAAGATTTCGAATATAAAATAAAATACAGGGTGTTCTATTTAAAAAAAACATAAGTTTGGTCTGCCACTATGTTATCGAACACCCTGTAACATTCTAACTAATTTTGTAATATGAAGCTCAAAGTTCGCTACAATTTTTGTTATTAAGTTTTATCGCTATACATTACTATAACGAATCTACGGAGCTTCTTCACCCCACTAATTAATCACCCTGTATAATAGCACTTAAATATTGCATTGTTAGCTAGTTCTAAACTACCTTGAAAATTTCAGGTGTCTAGGTAGCCTAGAACTATTTTTAAAATGGATTACAAAATTTGCGGAGTCCGTGACACCAACCAAGCCAAGTATATAAAAAGGTTTTAAAAAGATAACCAGTTCAGTAAGTGTTTGCCTCCATACAATTGGTTAATTTCTTTCAGACTTTCTCCATATCCATACCTATTAATAAACGGTGTGGAAGTCACAAGAAAGATTCATACAAAGGCTCGACTGCTAAATACACGGAAGTTAGGGTTGATCTTGTCTAATTTTTCATTCTTTTGGGAAAAATAAAAAACAGTAATATTAACCTGATATGTACCTACTCAGGTTTTCCAAATGAAAAAACGAAAACAGAAAACAAATGAATATAAAATATCTGAATTGACAACAGACCAAGAGTAAAAAAAGTTGATGCTGAATTAGAGTATTTTAAGGTTTAAGCGATATAGGCCTGGATCCTGCGTACCAAAAAAAAGTTGATTAATAGCAAGCTGAAAATTTGTTAATACCTTAACGGTGCCTAGTCGGACAAACTTCGATGTACGGAAACACTGGAACAGGGGAAGTTTTAATTGTGGAATAATTTAAAAAATTTGGAACGTCAGATTACGAAAACGTCCCATGTATTTTGACGGACATAACATCCAATTGATTTGTTACCCTTTCATTAAACTCTCATGCAAGACAGACTGCTATTACTAACCAACATGATTCCTGTCATTTAACATGTTCTTCGTGTTCCACTCATTAAAATGCCCAGTTGGTGATAAACACCAGTCTGATTTTTGCATGAAAGTTTAATGAAATGGTAACAAATCAATTGGAAGTTCTGTCCAACAAAATACATGGAACGTGTTCCAGTGTTTTTGTACATCAAAGTTTGTCCGACTAGACGCCATTAAGCTATTAACAAATTTCCAGCTTGCTATTAATCAACTTTTTTGGTACGCGGGATCCAGGTCTAATGTTACATCTACAATATGTTGATGTTAAAAAGTAGTTGATTAAACAAAATGTATTAACATTTTAAATGAATATGCGAAAACAATATTTACACCTAACGTTATTTTTAATATTGTTCTGAAGCTATTTTCTTGTGGGATCTTAAAGCAATTTACTATTTTTGGTAGGAATAATCCACAATATTACTTTAAAATTAAGTTTTTTTGATAGTTCAATTTCCACGTGGGACATCGTTATCAACATAGAAAACATGGATAATTAATAATAAAAGTGAGGAAGTGTTATTTAGCCCAACATTATTTCCTAACATTTGTGGACGAAATTATTAATGCATGCACAACAAGGAGTAAAAAGCAGAATGTAGGATATAGAAATACAAATAGTTGAAATCTCGGAAGGAGTATTTGCAGACGATTTGGTGCTTATTACAAAAACTGAAAAAGAACATAATTTGGAAATATGGAAACAAGTGCTCACCGAAAACGGAATGGAGATAAATGTTAATAAAACAAAAGTTATGCAGATAGATGAACCACGAGAAATTTAAGGAACAAAAATAGAATAAGTTATTACATAGTTAGGAGTAATAATATAAAAAACAGGATCTTTAGAAGCAGAAATCAATAGCACAATAGAGAAAATGCTACAACTGTATCATACAATGAACAAAAACTCTATATGTAGAAAAAAATATCAAGGAATACAAAACTGAAAGTTTTCAGATCTGTTCTAACTTTTGGCATCGAATCATGGATACTAACGGAATATCAAAAGAACCAGATACAGGCTACAGAGATAAGGTTTTTAAAAAGAGTTAAAGGTCCTACCAAAATAGAATACAATCCACATTGGAGTTTATAGAACAGAGACAGCTGAGTTGGTGAAGTCATTTGCACTGGATGAAGATACCATACAAGTGAGAAGAGTGTGGGAAGCAAAATTATTGAAACACAGAAAGAGGAAAGACCAAAACAGACATGAGATGAAGACATACCTAATAGACCGATTTAAGTACGTGGTACCAGCCAAGTGGCACTTGTTCAAGATGGGCAGCGAACGTGTTAGGAAAATAAAGTATTCGTTTATTCAACTTCAAACCCTCGCATATAATATTCGAAATAAAAATCACAAAAAGATAAAAACCTCACATATTCAAAATTATACAAAACAATGTCTAGATGCGTGATAGATTACAATCGAAAACTCTAAGTTGCTCTTTAGAAGAAATTAGAGACGTACTGAACTGAAAAATGAATCCCAATTCAGATTGAAGCAAAAATTGCATCAAATACCGTCAATCGACTTCTTGCAAACAATATACCTCCACGAGACAAACTTGAGCAAATTTAAGAAAAAGCAATTAATTAACAATTCAAGGGATAAACATGTTTAAACTACACAATGATAAATAATATTAAGTAAGTATAAGTTATATTATAAGCGTCATTCATAGTTAAAGTAGATATGCAGTCATCTTAAAAACAGCTAAGTTCCTTTTTTAGTAACTAAAACTAGAATGCTATAGGCAAAACAAAAAATGCTTAAGCAACGGGAAATTAAAAAATCATTAAAAACGTCGATAATTACGAATTTATCTATACCTAATATTTTTTAATTAGATTAGACCTTTTTAAACATTCAAATAAAACAAGAAAAGAGAAATAAAATTAAATATGTTTCTTAAAATCCGGCACAAGAAAAGGGTGGCTAAAAACAATAAGATCACAAGAAAAAACACAAGAATTAAGATTAAAAATAAAAAGAATAGTAATCACGGTTTACTCAACTTAGCCATGTAGAGATGATAATATATAAGTTACCTATAAGTACAGTAAAAAGTAAAGTTTTTGGAAATTGGAGTTAATTAACATGATTACTTATACGGTATAGTGAAGTGTGTGTCAATTAATCAACAAATTATAATAATTATTGTTTTTTTTTTGGTAAGTCAAAGCGCACGCAACAAGTCGGAACAGCTACTGAACGAAATCAACAACCACCTTCTGACCGAATCCCTTCAAATGTTAATCAAAGAACAAAATAAACCAACAATAAACAACACACTAATGAGGGGTTATTCCGTTTCCAAGATTACTATGATTAAAATCACGCACCTGATGCGGCTGCGCCGTGCCACCTTGATGATACTGATGTAGTGGAACCGAAGATGCCATCATCGTGGACTACTCGACAAACTCGACACTTAAACGATGCACTAATAACTGAGTTGGCTGAGATTGCGGCGTCGCCTAGGAGAAACAGATGACGATCTTGATGACCGGGGGCGTGGATGCGCAAGGTGGTTGCGCAACCGACTTGCTCCGGGCCATCCCGGACCCGTAGGGGATGTTGCGAGGGAAATGTGTGTCCTTTACTAAGGTCGAAGGGCAATTGCACAAATCGTAAGATAATAATTTCCTGGCCGTCTTTTCATAACGTTAAGACGCATTACACAATGTATGTACATGTAGGTATTTGCATATTGTTAACATACTGGGTGGTAACGTAGGAAGAAGAGTATTCAAAAATTTATCATCAATTTTAATTCGGATATATACCTACTGTAGTAAATTGGATTGCTGTTATAGGTATCTACTGTTTTTTACAAATAACAGAAATCTTTTTGAGAATCTTCTTCTCTTCTTAAGGTGCCTATCCGTTCCGGATGTTGGCGATCAGCATGACTATCCTAACTTTGCTTGCTGCTATTTTGAATAGTCCGGTTGTCGATGTATTAAACCACTTTCTCAGGTTTTGAAGCCAAGATATTCTTCTTCTCCCTGGTCCTCTCTTTCCAAATACCTTGCCATGAAGAATGAGTTGCAACAAGCCATATCTCCGTTCATTCCTCATAACATGGCCAAGATATTCTAGTTTGCGCTCTTTGATTGTGTTAATAATCTCGCATTCCTTGCCTATTCTACGCAGAAACTCAACATTAGTCACACGATCCACCCACGAAATTTTCAAAATGCGCCTGTAACACCACATCTCGAATGACTCGAGTTTTCTCAAAGAAACCTCGGAAAGTGTCCAGGCCTCTACTCCAGACCTCTACAGGTAACAAGAAAATTGGTAAATCGTGGCGTCTGAAAAGAGACTTCATCATTATGAACGCTGATCTCTCTTTTCCTATGCGTTGTTTTATTTCACTTGAGTGGTCCCAGTGGCTGTTTATGTTGATACCAAGGTATGTGTAGCTGTCGACCCTGTCAATTAGTTGTTGGTTAACCAATATAGCTGTGTATTTAAGAGGAAACAGTAGCGATCAACAGGTAGTGAAAACGCGTTCTAAGACTGCGGCTGTAATTTTGAATATTTTTTCGAGATATTTGGCACACTTATTCTTAATATAATAAAGAATGGCGGTACAGAGCCCAATTTCAGAAATATGTTAGTATGTGCAAATTACTCTGTAATTAAATACAATATTAAAAAAACGAGCCTGTACCGCCATTAAGAAGAACAAAAAAATACAGTTTCTTCAAATAAACTTTTTTATCCGATGCCTAGATTTTGTGTCATTTTGGAACTACTAATGAAATAAAAAATTTTAGTAGTTCCAAAATGACACAATAAAAAATTTTAGTAGTTCCAAAATGACACAAAATCTAGGCATCGGATAAAAAAGTTTATTTGAAGAAAGTATATTTTTTTGTTCTTCTTAATGGCGGTACAGGCTCGCTTTTTTAATATTGTATTTAATTACAGAGTAATTTCCACATATTAATATATTTTTTCAAATTGGGCTCTGTACCGCCATTCTTTATTATAGTACGAATACGTGTGCCAAATATCTCGAAAAAATATTCAAAATTACAGCCGCAATCTTGGAACGCGTTTTTGCTACCTGTTGATGGCTACTGTATCACCTTAATATTTCGCGCTTACTGACTACCATGTACTTTGTTTTTTTCGTATTGAGATCAAGTCCGTATTCTCTACTTTATTATATCTGATATGCGCGACATTATTCTTTGCAAACCATCTAGACTCTAGACTGTCTGCAAAAACTACAGCGTCGTCGGCATATCTAATGTTGTTCAGACGCACTCCATTGATTAATACGCCTTCCTGTAGTTATCCCAGCGCTTGCTCGAAGATACATTCAGAGTATATATTAAACAGCACCGGGGACAGGATGCATCCTTGCCTCACTCCTCTATCTATGGAGACTGCCTCTGCCAATTATTGGTCATCCACTTTAATATTGGCAGTTTTGTTTTAATACAAATTGTATATGATTCTCAAGTCTCTATCATCTACTTTTTTCAAGATGTTTATGAGTTTATTTTTGAGATTTAGGGGAGTGCAATTAGAACGAAAACATGCAGTGTTTCGGAATAATTCAAATAAGCTTATATTTTTCTAAAACTTTTTACATGTTAAAGTAAAAAGTTCTACTCGCAAATTTGGCCGCTAATTGTTTATTAATTGTTTAAACAATAACAATTGTTTTGTATAAATAATTTTAAAAATATCGTTGAATTCATCATTTTATTTTGATCAAATATGTTTCTATTTTGTTTTTGGTTATACTGAATCCGAATATGGCATTACAATTTGAAAATTCTTATACAGAAGCTCTTATACAGTATGTTTGCGTAGCTAGGAACCACATGGAAAACTATTTTATTATCAATTTTACGGAAAAAAGTTATTCTTCATAAAATATACTGGATAGTCAAAAATCTAAAACTCAACCATCAGATATTAAATTTTATCAATTTTATACGAGTTATGTCAAAATCAAAAATATGAATTCTTTAAAGAGTAAAGTACCTTTATATTCCAGAATATCAAAAAATGCTATTATGAAAAGTTGTTTGAAATTGAAAACTATATTTTAATATACAATTACATCATTCTAATCGAAAAAAAAATTCAATTATTTATCAAATTACGAATACCCATCATCATTTTATTTCAATTATTGTAACTATGTTATTATCAATTTTACGAAAAAAAGTTAATCCTCATAAAATGCTCTACCTGGTCTACAATATAAGATACAACCATCAGATATCAAACTTTTTTAGTTTTGTACGAGGTATGTAAAAAATATGAATTTTTCTTGAGTTAAGTGCCTTTATTATTCACAATTAGAAGGATGTAATTGAACACTGAAACATATTTTTTAATTCCAAACAACTTTTCTTTATAACAATTTTCGATATTGTGAATTGTAAAGATACTTTACTCTTGAGTGAAATTCATATTTTTTGACATACCACGTATAAAATTTAAAAAATTTTATATTTGATGGTTGCATCGTAGATCATATAAGATGCAGAGTATTTTATAAAGAATAACTTTTTTTGTAAGACTGATAATAAAAAAGTTATCAATAGGTTCCAAGTTACGCAAACATACTGTATAAGAGCTAAAAAAAAATTTTTTTGTTGAACATTTATTATTGTTGAAGCTTATTATTAAATGTATTTTAGGTAAGTTTTACAGAAAAAAGTTTTGATCACTTTGTATAAAAACATTTTTTTAGCAGGTAATTTTCGGTTTTTGTATTACATTTTTGTTATCTTTCTTAATTTTCTCAAATAGAAATAGTGTATTTCATTTTTAAAGTAAAATAATTTAGTGCGTTTTAAAGACTACATCCTAAGCTTAAAAAAAACCTATAAAACTGTAATAGACCTGTTCAAACTAGAGTAATACCGTCTTAAAATGGTGTTAATTCTGTAAAACTATGAAGCTTTCAAAAATTACATTTTTTGAGATGTCGTATCATTTGAATTACATTTTTGAGATTTTTTTTAATGAATCACCGTTTAGTAGTATATATTTGAAAGGTAAGTTGTGCATAATTGAGAGTTTTGTAAGAAAAATTGTATTAGTTACACATTTTTAAATCATTTTTAAACAAAATTCATGTAAGTCTCACTTTCAGCCCACACCGTATTTATGCCCATACATTTTATTTCTTTTTATTATAACCATAAGATAGCTTAATTATTCTTCTTTCATGTCCAATTTCTAAAATTTCATTTGATTGATCAGTTAAAGAATTACATTAAAATAACTCAACCGTGCACTTCGCCGTACGCTAGTTTACAGTGCGCCAATGTTTGTGAGAAGGGTGACTTTAGCTTTATAAATAAAAAATCATAGAAGCTACAGATTTAATTTTCGAAAAATCTTTATATAAGGTTTATTTTGTAAAATTTTCTGAATTTTTCAATGGTCAAGTCAGTTTTTTTCTAAAATTTATATTTTCGGAGTTATTTAAAAAAACATCTAATTTCGCAGTTCATTTGTTTAATAAAAAATGAAGCACCCACTTCTCTAGTAGAACTTTTTGATATGTTGTTTATTAAACATTTCTTAATGAAATTACAAAAAGTTCTATCTTGTTTGATTTTTTCCGAAGTGAAAATCTATATGCACTCCCCTAAATACTATTTAAAAAATGGAATTAATAAAAATTTGTTTGTTTGTTCTATGTTCTATTGTTGGCCGAAGGTAGAATAGTCATTAAGGATGTAAGTACCTAGATAAGGAATACTTAGATGTAGATAAGAATAATAAAGAATATTGCAGGTATAGGATTTATTGTAAAGTTACCTAGTTCTGAAAAAGATAGTTTTTTCCATAGAAGTTTTTGCATAATTTATCATTTCCAGAAATCTTTATACTTATAGTCCAGGGCGCATCTGTTTTGAGATGGACGTTGAGAGGTGACTCAATAACTCAAATAATAATGTTTGAGTTATCCTCCCACTCAAAATGGTCCGGAACATTGTTTAAATAATCAAAATATGAAGGAGAAATTCGATTTTTATATTGGTTTTTTTATTATAACCAACTTTAAAACTATTTATTTCTGACAAAAATTGTACTGCCATAAAAGTTGTATAATTAAAGTTCCTACAATATAAAATTGGTTAAAAATTTAAGAAATGGTCACCCTTGTTGCAAAATAGCAATAATTGCGAAAAAAAACATACAAAAACAACTATTCGCATTTTACGTTTTTCAACCATTTATGCTACACTTAGGACCTTCATGTTTTACCAAGAAAAACTTTATGATGTAGTAAAATAACACAGTAAATCTCATTAAGATCGGTTTAACAGATTTTAAAAAATAAATTTTTCAATCCAGCTTTCGCAAAAAGAAATTCATTTTTTCAAAATGTTGTAGGACTTAAAATAAAGCAGATAGCAAGTTAAATTTTGTTTTGCTTATAGTAGTGTACTGTACCCTTCATTTGCAATTTGCAAAATTAAAATCTATTAATTACCACGGCGTCAGGAAATTTTTTAAATAAACAATAATTTTTAGTGCTACGCGCGGGACAGCGGTGTTCGATTCACACAAGTTAATTTCCACCAAAATTTCTTCCAATCTTTATCTAATATATTATTTTCTTACTCTATATTTTGTTGTATTTTATTATTTTAATTCCACAAAAATCAAACTAATTTTATTATTGTTTGTGAAATATTGTTTACACAATTGCATATGTTTAAAAATAATAAACTTTTATTCTCTAAGTTAAAATATATGAACAAAGAAAGTTTTTGCTAAAAAAGTGTTATTTCAAAGAATAGAGTATGTGTTTTTATTTTGCAATAAACACATTTATTTATTTATATCGAAATGTAATAAAAATTAAAATGTATCAATCATTATCAAAGGTCGTTGGAATGCCCAATCAGAGCAAACTATCCGCTATCCTGCGCATAGCACCAATAATTAATGTTTATTTAAAAAAATTCCTGACGCCGTGGTAGTTAATCGATTTTACTTATGCAAATTGCAAATGAAAGGCACAGTACAATTATATAAGGAAAAAAAATTTCAACGTGCTATCTGCTTTATTTTCAGTCTTGTAACATTTTGAAAAAATGAATTTTTTTTGCGAAAGCTGGATTGCAAAATTTATTTTGCAAAATCTATTAAACCGATCTTATAGCCCAGTAAATGAACGGGAAATTCGGCGATACCGTTTAATTTTCAGGGGCAACTCCGAATTGCATGAAAATTTGGATTTAGGTTCTACTTACCCTCCACTTCAAAGTTGAAATTGTGTCGTTGGTTGCTTGTACTTGGGGGGTGACAGTCACCCCTTCTCGGGGGTGAAAAAACATACGTTCAAGATAAGACCGGAAATGGATAAACTGACTGATTTTAAGCAACTTTTGTTCTATAGAGCTTTTTACTTAAGTCAATACTTTTCGAGTTATTTGCCATTGAAAATGTTGATTTTTCGACAAAAAAACTACGTTTTCAGACGGTTTTTCGCAAATAACTCAAAAAGTAAATATTTAATCGAAAAAATGTCCTTAGAAAAAGTGTAGCTTATAAAAATCCCCAAAAAATGGTGTATCAGTAAAGTCTATCAATCAAATAAAAACAAAGTTGTAGCTCATGAAAAATACATTCTTATTCGTCTTATTCCAAATCGAATATTTCAAGGTGAAATCACCGAAATATTAAGCACGTTTCGGGAAAAACCCATTTAAACTTTTTTAAAGTGTTTATAAAAAGCTTTGTTGTAATTTTTAAAGAAAAGTTTTAGCATTAAAAATAAGCGAGTTAAGCTCAAAATAAAGTTGGCCCTCTTTTTTTTTGTAAAACATCATGAAAATCTCTCCGTGTTTAGCTCCCCAAATGAAATTAATCGCTACCACTTTACAAACAATTTACGTTCCTATTTATTTTTTACATGATCTGTCAGTCTCACCGGTTTAAAGTGTTTATTTTTGAAAGGGTTATAATTGAGAAAGCTTGAATGGGTCACTAATCACGAGCATATGCACATTTTGAACAGCTATATCGTAACCAATTTTTGTCTTACGGAGAAACAAAATAAAACTAGCATATTTATAATAGCAAATTCTACGTTTTTTTACTCTTTAAGATTTTTCTTATCACTAATACATTTTAAGTTATTTTGAAAAAATTAAATTTTTCAAAAATTTTTAGAAAATTTTATTTTATTATAAAACCAAATGTTTTCAAAAATAAGCCCTTCAAACCAATCAAACTTACAGATCATATAAACAATACACATACAGTTAAAATAAATTGTAAAGCCAAACGATTAATTTCATTTAGGGTGCTAAATATAGGGAGGATTTCACGATTTTTTTTACCAAAAAAAAGGGCCAACTTTTTCTTCAGTGTAACTCGTTTATTTTTGATGCTGTAAACTTTTGTAAAAAACAAATAATAAGCCTTTTTCGATAATTTAAAAATGTTAATAAGGTTTTCCCGAAAAACGCTTCTTTCTTCGGTGATTTCGTGTTGAATTATTCGATTTGGAATTAGACGAATAAGAATGTATTTTTCATGAGCTACAACTTTGCTTCTACTCAATTTGTAGACTTTACTGGTACACCATTTTTTTCGTTTTTCTGTAGGCTACACTTTTGCTAAAAATATTTTTTTCGATAAAATATTTACTTTTTGAGTTATTTGGGAAAAACGGACTGAAAACGTAGTTTTTTTGTCGAAAAATCATAATTTTAAATCGCGAATAACTGGAAAAGTATTGACTTACGTAAAAAACTTTATAGAACAAAAGGTGCTTAAAATAAGTCAGTTGATCCATTTCCGACATTATTTTAAAAACGCGTGTTTCACCCCCCGAGAAGGGGTAAATGTCACCCCCCAAGTAAAGGCAACCAACGGCACAAATTCAACTTTGAAGTGGAGGGTAAGTAGAACCTAAATCCAAATTTTCATGCAATTCGGAGTTGCCCCTGGAAATTACACTCCAAAACGGTCATTTATTGGGCTATTAACGAAAGCAGTATTGTTTTAATGTAACAATAAAGTTTCTGGGTGAAATATAAAGGCCCTAAGTGTAGCATAAATGGTTAAAAAACATAAAATGCGAATACTTGTTTTTGTATGGTTTTTTCGCAATTATTGCTATTCTGCAACAAGGGTGACTAGGTTTTAAATTTTTAACCAATTTTATATTGTAGGAAATTCAATTACGCAACTTTTATGTCAGTACAACTTTTCTCGAAAATGAATACTTTTAAAGTTATAATCAAAAAACGAAGAAAAAAATCGAATTTTTCCTTCATTTTTTGACATTTTGATTATTTAAACAATGTTCCGGACCTTTTTGAGAGGGAGGATAAGTTAAATATTATTATTTCAGTTACACATTTTCAAGCAATTTCTTCAAAAAAATTTGAGTCACCTCTCAAAGTCCAAATGTACTAATATTTTTACAGATGCGCCCTGGTCTATTATACCATTGTTTATAATCAATGCTTATGTGCTTATACCTACTTTGTGCCGTATTGTTTGTTTTTGTATTTACTTTCTTAGCTTTCACTCAGATTATTTTACTTTATGTGTTATTTATGAGATTTTTTCAACCATACAAATCCAAGTAGAATACAATAGTTAGACGATTCATTTACATGTAGTATGTAGACGAGTAGTATGCAGTATGTATGTATCATCAAATTAGACAGATTCTTCTTCTTGATGTGCCTATCCGTGACGAATGTTGGCGATAATCATGGCAATCTTTTTCTGTAGTAGCCCGAAAAAATTGCGCAGGTTCTGAAGTTCTTTAACCAGGATGTTCTTCTTCTTGCTGGACCTCGCTTCTTCGTTCTTCTTCTCGCTTTCTAAATATTTTTCCTTGCAGAAAGCAATATCTGGATCCATTTCTCATAATGTGTCCGAATTATTGTAGCCTTCGAGATTTGATGGTGATGGTGGTCAGTACCTCTCGGTTCTTCTTCATTCAAAAAATAAGAAATGGTTGAATGCTCGAATGTATGAATTTTATGGAAATAAAACACAGACATCGAGCACTGAATTTATTATAAATAAATAATACAGAGTTGGGATAAAGTATAGAACCAACTACATTAATAACACTCTTGATCACACCATAATATCAAACGATGTCGATGAATTGAACAAACAAATAGTTGATACACTTAAACTGGCACAAGCACGTTTTTGCCCAAAGACCAAACGAGATGAAAAGATCACTTTAGAAACACAACACAAAATAACAGAAAGAAGACAGTTAAAAAGTGAAAGGGAGATTGATCCACAAACCATTAGGGCACTCAATAAAGACATATCGAAAGCTGTGAGAAGAGATATTAGGAAATTTAAACATGAAAAAATAGTACAGACTATAGGGCAAAACCGGAGCATGAAGGTAATGAGACGAAAAATGACCACAAGTATAAAAGAAATTTTCCAGCTTAGGGATAAAAATGGTGAGATAGCAACAGACAGACAGAAAATACTAGGAATAGTCGAAGAGTTCTACACTATATACACAAACCAAGTTAACAATGTCATAAATCCAGAAAATAGACACAAGGTACAAAACCAGGGATCTGAGGATATTCCAGAAATTACTCAAGATGAGATACAATATGCACTCCAAAAAATGAAAAACAACAAGGCTCCGGGAGATGATGGAATAGTTACAGAAGCTATAAAACTTGGCGGAACTTCTCTTCTGAAAAAAATACAAGACCTCTTCAATATCTGCTTGTATAGTCAAAAAATTCCTATAGCTTGGAATAACTCAATTACAATTCTTATGCATAAAAAGGGTGACAACATGAACCTAGAGAATTACAGGCCAATTTCTCTACTCAACCATTTATACAAACTGTACACCAGAATAATAACCAATCGATTGGAAGCAAAATTTGAGCTGTACCAACCAAAAGAACAGGCTGGTTTTCGCCCCAACTACGGTACAAATGACCACCTACAGTGCATCAAAGTCTTGATTGAAAAATCAATTGAATACAATAGACCTCTAGTTCTAACGTTTATAGACTTCCATAAAGCGTTTGATACTATCGAATTACCCGCACTACTTAAGGCATTGGAAGAGTGTTGAATTGATAATAGGTACACCAATATTATAGAAAATATATACAGAAATGCTACAACTATAAATCTGCACGGTCCTACCAATAAGATATATATCAGGAGAGGTATTCGACAGGGAGATACTATGTCGCCTAAGTTGTTCATTACTGTACTTGAACATGCTTTGAAATCACTGGAATGGGATAATAAAGGAATAAATATCGATGGTGAGATGCTCAGTCATCTACGATTCGCAGATGATATTGTTCTGATTTCAGATGACCTAAAAACTGCCAATGATATGTTGAATGAACTCCGCGATGCAGCACGTAAAGTAGGTCTAAATATTAATTACCAAAAGACCAAAATGATGACGAATTTAGTTCCGAGCCATCCTTTAAAGGTAGAAGACGTCGAAATTGAAGTTGTTGACAGCTACATATACCTTGGACATACGGTAAAAATTAGCAGAGACAATCAAACTGTTGAGCTGCTAAGAAGAATAACTCTGGGATGGGCAGCATATGGAAGACTACGTGATATTTTTAAATGTGATATACGCTCTGAGCTTCGCTGGTGTCGCTCCTAGCGGTTACTAATTCAACTTTTACCGGTAATTTTTAAATTTATTATTTAATTGTTATCGTTTAATATTTACAACGCAAAAAAGTAATTAAATTGTAATCGATTTTTTAAAGATTTTTCTAATCATTTTGACGTTCTATTGATAAAATATCAATTTCTTACTTCGGATACTTTGACAATAATCGTGTAGATGGCGCTAAGATTATAATAGATTATTTATAATTAGATATTACGGAACATTAAAAAAACTTAAATTCAGTATTTAAAACGTAAGTATATTTAAGGTAAAAATATATACCACAGCTTTGACCAACTAATATTGTTTATAATTAATGTTTTTAATTTTAATTTTAAATTAATCACTTTGACATTTATGTCAAATTTCCGGTAAACGTTTACAAACTTGTCACTACTGGCGTTCGCGAAGTTCGCGAATTTGTAAATATCCCCTCTACGTACGAGCTCACAGCGTATACCTATCAGCTTAAAAAGAAGAGCCTTTAATCAATGTGTCCTGCCTGTTCTTACATATGGCGCAGAGACACTTAATAGGGTAAGAAACGAAGAAATTCGTAGAAGAAGTGGTGTAGAAGACATAATAAAACACATAGCCAAAATTAAATGGAAGTGGGCAGGACACGTCGCTAGAATGAGAGACGATAGGTGGACCAAAAAATCTTGGAATGGAGACCGAGAGCGGATAGACGAAACCCGGGAAGACCACCCACAAGATGGACTGACGACATAAAGAGGATTTGTACCAACTGGATTGCAGCAGCGCAGGATAGATCTGAATGGAAGTTTTTCGAGGAGGCCTATGTTCAGCAGTGGACGACTATGGTCTGATGATGATAGAACCAAGCAAATATCTTTGAAACGAACAGAGCAATATTTATGAAACTTTGCATGCAAGTACAGTGACACAAAAGACATTTGATGCCATATTTTTTGTTACTACTTTTGACACCCTGTATATTTTTGCAGATTTTAAAAGAACTTGTTATTTTTAATTCATACATACAAAGTTGGGAAGAAAAAACTATTAAAACAAGAAGTAAATCCCTTTACAGTTAAAAAATAGGTTAATTTATTTACGTTAGACCAATGATATTAAACATAAAAAAAATAATTTCAAATGTTGAAGATGCTTCTGTTTCACCTCCTGACAACGTTCAAGCCTACAAATAAATTCGTGAGTCACTATTTGCAAGATTTCTCCACGTATTAGTAGTTCACATTCATGAATTATTCTTTGTCTCAAATCCTGCAAGCATGTTGGTCGCCTAACGTAAATACGTGATTTTAGATAACCCCAAAGAAAAAATCTAACGGGTTGAGGTCTGGAGATCGAGCGGGCCACTCTATGAATCCTCTACGTCCAATCCATCGATTTGGAAAATCCACCTCCAAAAAATGAAAATTCACCATAACCGATTTATCATTAATATTTCAATACGATATTTTTCACTTAAATGAACCATTTTTAATACAACTCATTTCTGTCAATCTGTCAGTAACGGTTTTACCTACTATACTAAATTCAAATAAGTCATGCAGTGCATGTAATCAACAATTTTAGTCTACAGTGTATAGATGGTAATACTCGTTTATTACCTACTACGTTGTATTAATACAAAAAATTATCTACAGACATTTTTTAACACATTTTTTCTTCCAAAATTGGTATGTATGAATTAAAAAAAACAAGTACAGGGTGTCCCATTTAAATTAAATAAGTTAAGGGTATTTCCGGTGAAACCGGAAGTCTAGTGTAACAGAAAATGTGGCATCAGATGCCTTTTGAGTCACTGTACTTGCATGCAAAGTTTCAAAAATATTGTTCTTTTCGTTTCAAAGATATTTGCTTAGTTCCATACTTTATCCCAACCCAGTATAGTGATAATGTACTTGGTGTATAAGATTTAATAAATATAGTGCTCGGTGTCTGTCTTTAATTTCCATAAAATTCTTCTTCGTTCTTCTGAGGACCTCATTTGGAACTCGGTTAGTTCACGTGATCTTAAGTATTATCTGATATAGCCACATCTTAAATGCTTCCAATCTTCTACACATATAATCTTTCACGATCGACGATTCAATATCAACAAGAAAAGGACAGGGAACACGTAGCATCGCAGCATTCGTACTTTTATATCAAGAGAGAGTTTGTAGCTCTTGAAGAAGGCCTCCATCCAGTTGAAGGTGGATCCAGTATTCCGATACGCGCTCTTATCTCCCGGTTGTTGGTCCACTCTTAACTTTTTCTTGCTAATTATCCTGACGATTATCTTCTTTACAGGGCCGGATTTACCACTAGGCCGACTAGGCACTGGCCTAGAGCGCCAAATTTGTTAGGGCGCGGAAAAGGCTGATTTTTTTCGGTGCATCACAAAACCGGCAACGAACTTACACATCATCAAATCAGCACTATCTATCAGATAAAAAAGACAGTTATTTAACTGATAAGCTATTTTCTCGTAAACTTAAAAATGGAGAAATAATAAATAGAAATTGGATGTCATTTTTTTAGAGAAAAGGGTCTGTGTTTTGTGTACCATGCATATTGTTCAGTTGCTCTGTTAACGCAAATATATTTACAACTGGTTTTAATGATTGAAAAAATGCTTCACAAAGAGTGGTAGACCACGAAAATTCTCCTTGTCATAAGTCACACCAGAAAACATTAAAATTGAGAGGTCAAATAAAAGGGCATGTTAGTTTAAGTCTTGCTGATCAGTTAAATAAATCAGGAAACTAAAAACTGGAGAAATGTTCTTAAGCGTGTTGTTGCCGCTGTAAAATTTCTATCCACAAAAGGATTAGCTTTTCGTGGTAGCCATGAATATTTAGGACTGTTTGATCAAGGCATCTTTTTAGGTTTAATACAATTTTTATTCGAATTTGACTCCTTTCTTGCAGAGCAATTGAAAGTATATGGCGATGGAGGTTCAGGCACAACTTCATACATTTCCTAGTCAACATATGAAAGTTATCCTTCTTATGGCTGAAAATGTTCGAAGACAAATATTAAATGAAGCTAAGTAAGCCAAATATTTTGGGATTATGGTAGACTCCACTCCAGACATATCTCATATTGACTAATTAACGTTGGTACTAAGGAATATAACTAGAGATGGCATACCCGTAGAACGCTTTTTGTGTTTTTTTGCCTAACGTCGGACACAAAGCTGAAGAGATTGTAAATGCTATTATCGATGTTTGTGATAAATTCGATTTGGATATAACAAAATGCCGTGGTTACTCATATGACAATGCCAGTAATATGGCAGGGACTCAGGTGTTCAAACCAGAATAAAAAAACTATGTACTCAGACTGAGTATGTCCCACGTGCCGCTTATTACTTAAATCTGGTAGGATCTGTGGCCGTTAGTTCATGTGTGGTTGCTGTTTCTTTTTTTGGTCTACTTTAAGAACTGTACAATTTTTTCACAAGTATAACACATCGATGGGAGCTTTATTTGAACCAAAATGCTCTGTGGTACTTCAAAGCCTATCTAAAACACCTTGGTTAGCGAGAAACGATGCTTGTCGAGCTCTGAAAGAACATGGGCCGGTAATTACAGAATCTTTGAAACTAATAGAGAATGACAGGAACGAAAAACCTTCATACCGTAGTGCATCTGCTCTAAAATTAAACCTGGAAACACTAGAGACCGTATTTTTGTCCATATTTTGGAGTACCGTTTTAGAACGATTACAAAAAGTCAGTACTAAGCTTCAGTATGAAACTACAGCTTTAAGTAAAATAAAAGGATATTACCAGTCGTTGGCTAGTTTTTTGGTAGAGCTTGGTAAAGCCAAAAGTTGTGTTGGTTATAAGGGGGTTGGGGGGAAGAGGAGATCAAGGCGTAGGGCGCCAGAATTATTAATGACTAGTAGGGTTCAGCATGTAAATCCGGCTATTTACGTCTTCTTTACGTCTATGAAGCGATCATGTTGTTGACTGTAATACGTGATTTTGTTCGTAATAAGGACTTGCAGGTATTCTAGGTTGTCCGCGAATACTATGGTGTCATCTACATATCTGAAGTTGTTTAGTGGTACCCGTTTAGTAGAATACCTTTTTAAGTCTCGTGCAAATTCGCTAAAAATTCTTTCAGTCAGACTAGAGATTGAATATTACCGAAGACAAAATACAACCTTATCTCACCCCATGCATGATTTTCACATTTTCGGTGTATTCACCTTCATTTCTTGAGATTTGCGGTCTGATTACGGTAAAGCTTTCTAATTTATTACTGACTCTTTTAATATTTGCATCACCTCAACGTGCTATACCTACTATATCAAACGCCTTCTCATAATTCTCCAGACATGCATATACGTCACAATTGACGTATCTGCATCTCTGAAATAAGACTTCTATTGAAAACAAAGCCTCTCTCGTACCAAAAGCAATTATGAACCCCAGCTAGTTGGGGGAAATTTAACTTTCACACAACTTTTATGGATTATAAATTCTTTTAGGGATTATCTTTAGGAACAATTTTAGGAGATGACTCATGAGGCTTGTCGTACGGCATTCTTCGCATTTTTTTGGCTTCTAGTTTTTTTTGGAAGTGCGATAAACTCACACTTCAGCCGTTCTGTCGATATTACTCCAGAGTTGTACATGTTGTTGACTATCTTTGTGATTATTGCTATTGAGTCGTTGTCCATTAGTTTGAGTAGTTCTGCTTGTATATTATCGGGGCCTGCTGTTAGCAGTTACGGGGGTTAGCACGGGGGGCTAGCAGTATCGGGGATCATCTTTAGCCGCGTTACATAATGATGTTTTCATCAGAATCAGTTAGTTTCCTCTCTATCTCCGTCTTAGTCCACCTATGAGTTCTTCAACTTTGCTATATACATTGTGACTATTGTACTTTGACTGTAGTCTCAGTTTCTTTACATCTTTCCATTGCTTCTTTTTCTTTGGTTCTCTAATTTTCTTCTTTCGTGTATTAATGTCTAAAAAGTAATAGAACAAAACCGAATACCACAAGAATGGAGATCAAGCATCCTAATTCCTCTCTTCAAAAAAGGAGACAAAACGGACCCGGAGAATTACAGAGGAATTAACTTATTAAACACAACATTAAAATTAACAACCAAAGTAATAACAAACAAACTGAATGCAATTATAACATTAGCAGAAGAATAAGGTTTTAGCTCGGGAAGATCATGCTCCTCCTCCTAGTAAGTGCCTTCCCTATTGAGGTTGGCGATCAATATGGCAAATTTCTCTCTGTTCTGGGCTTGATGGATTAAGTCATTCCGTGTTGTGTGGGTCCAATCTCTGATGTTTCGGAGCCAGGATTTTTGCTTTCTTCCTATACCCCTTTCATCTTCGATTTTGCCTTCTAATATTCCCTGAAGCTGCTCAAATTCCCTATGGCGCATTATGTGTCCTAGATATGACGTCTTTCTAATTTTGATTGTATTGACCAGATGAGGACGTGTGTTCATTATTTCCAGTACTTCTTCATTTGTAGTTTTGCTGGTCCAGCTTATTCTTAGCATCCGGCGGTACATCCACATTTCGCATGAATTCAGTTTGTTGACGTCATACTGTTTTAATGTCCAGGTCTCACAGTCATATAGTAATAGAGACCACACATAACACTTTAGTGTTTTCAATCTTATTGTGACTGATAGCTTGGGGTTACAGAGCATTTTACGCATGTTCATGAAGCCAGATCTTACTATTTCGATGCGTCTTCTAATTTCTTTTGAGTGGTCTAGCTGACTGTTTAGCTCTCTGCCCAGGTATATGAAGCTCTTGGAACTCTGAAGGGTGATACCATTGATTTGTATGTTGGGTATAATTTGTTAATGGGGGTTCTTGTGGAATACCATGATTTTGGTTTTGGAAAGATTAATATCCAATTCCAGTCTGTGACTTTCTTCTGATAGTATGTTCGTCAATATTTTTAGTTGGTCTTCTGTTTCCGCTAATACTACGGTGTCATCGGTATATCTTACATTGTTAATGATAATTCCATTGACTCTGGCACATTGAGGGCTTGAGGGCTCAGTACGAGGAGTGCGTTGTCCAATACCAATTATGTTTACATAATTGGTATTTCCGTTGTCTGTTCGAACACATCCTGTGTGGTTCCAGTATGTATTGCTTATTATAGCTATGTCGTGTCCGTCCAGCCCTACTTCTTTTAGCACCTCGATGCCCTACGTCTAATGCGGTCGAAGGCCTTTCTATAATCGACAAAGCACACATGCAGCTGTTTTTGAACCTCGAGATACCTTTCTGCCATTAGTGTCAATCCCATAATTGCTTCTCTGGTGCCTGTACCTTTTCTAAAACCATATTGAGAACGACTCAGGTATTCTTCACACTTATTGTGAATGCGGGTATAAATTACTCGCATAAAAATCTTAGTGGCATGACTCATTAGGGATATAGTTCGATGGTCTTCACATTTCCTTGCTTTTTGTTTTTTAGGAAGAGCTACATATGTGGATGTTAGCCAGTCATGTGGTAGAGTGCCATGTTCATATATAATGTTAAAGAGGTAGGTTAATTTCCTGACAGCATCGTCACTTAGGTGTTTAAAATGTTCGGCTGTTGTTAGATCTGCGCCGGGTGACTTGTTGTTCTTTGCGTCTTTTATTGCCCGCATAACTTCTTCGGTTAGAATATTTAGTTTTCCATCTGTATCTATTTGTGGGGGCTCTTTTGTTCTCTGATCACCAAACAAATCTTTAAGATATTGTTCCCATATTTCTTCCTGTTTTTTAGGGTCCAATTTCATTTGGTTTTTCTTGTTTGTTACAATAGATACATGTTTGGGTTTCCATATTCCAGCGACTTCTTTAACCTTTTTGTGTAATTCTCTATCTTTATGCTTCCTTTGCAGATCTTCTACCTCTTTACATTTTTCTTGCAACATCATGCACCGACGCTATATTTATAATGAGGCAAGTTCAAGAGAAAATCATTAGAATATAACAAACCGGCATATTTATGTTTCGTGGACCTTAAGAAAGCATTTGACAGGGTCAAATTAAAGGACGTTATCCATTTGTTATACTCAAGGGAGGTACTTCTAGGAATAATTAAAACGATCGAAAACATCTACCAGAACAACACAATAATAGTAAAATTATAAGATGAACTAACTGACCCAATTGAAGCTGGCAATGTGATAAGACAGGGGGATTCCTCGAGTCCTTTATTGTTCAACCTGATCATGGATGAAATAATAAAAAAAGTAAGAAATAAAAAAGGATACCAAATGGGAGAAAAACAACTTAAAATAATCTGCTATGCAGGCGATGCAATACTAATCTCTCAACGTATGCTGCACCAATTTAATACAGGGTGTTTCATTGGGAAAGTAACATACGTTAACTTTAGAAAGAGGACATTTAGACGGTCTCAAAAATACCATACTCAATGGGTCTTACTCCATTAATAACAAAGATACTGGGTGTTTTATCTATTTTGCCATTTTCTTATTTGGTTCATAACTTTTTAACCACACCGTATATTTATTTTATATTTGGCACACAAATATCCTTTAAGGTGTACAATAAATTAATTTATTTACAATTGTAAAAAATCCAGGCCCGGATTAAAAAATTTTGGAAAAATATTCCGACCCAAAAACAACACCCTGTACATTAAAGATTTTTAAAATGGATTTTTCAGTTGAAAAGAGGATGAAAAACTAAATTTAGTGGTATACTTTGAATTTTTGGCAAAATGATTTTTCTGGTCAAATTTTGAATTTGAATTCTGAAATTATGTGAATTTCGAGAGCTCTAAGTAGAAAAAAATTGAAATACAGCTTACAACTTGTCAACCGCACTGTATATGTATTTTATATTTAACATGCGAATATTCTTTTAAGTGCCCAATCAATTATTTTATTTACAATTATAAAAAATCCAGGTCCGGATTAAAAAATATTGTAAAAATGTTCCGACCCAAAAAACACCCTGTATATTAAATTTTTTTAAAATGGATTTTGCATTTGAAAAGAGGATGAAAATCTAAATTTAGTGGTATACTTTCAATTTTCGGCAAAATGATTTTTCTGATAAAATTTTGAATTTGAATTCTGAAATTATGTCAATTGCGAGAGCTCTAAGTAGAAAAAATTGAAATGCGACTTAATTTTAATTAATACCATTATTTAATTTAAATTGGTAAAATGTTAAAATATTTCAGTGTTTTTTACTATGTGTGACAAATAGATTATGGCGAATATTCGTCTTTAAATAATGAATAAATAATAAAAAGTCAATAAAGAATACATCACTTTAATCAACAAAGTATCTAAAAATTATAACAAAACAGAGAAAATTTGCAGCATATTAACTATTCAAAACTACAGTACTTATTTTTACCACCATTAAAAATTATTGTTATGTGTCAAAATGTTAATATTTTACCAATTTAGATTAAATAATGGTATTAATTAAAATTAAGTCATATTTTAATTTCTTTTACTTTGGGCTTCGCAATTCACATAAATTCAGAATTCAAATTCAAAATTTTACCGGAAAAATTATTTTGCCGAAAATTCAAAGTATACCACTAAATTTAGTTTTGTATCCTCTGTTCAAATGCAAAATCCATTTTAAAAAACTTAATATACAGGGTGTTTTTTTGGGTCGGAACATTTATACAATATTTTTTAATCCGGACCTGGATTTTTTATAATTGTAAATGAATTAATTGATTGGACACCTAAAAGAATATTCGCGTGTTAAATATAAAATAAATATACAGTGCGGTTGACTGTTGTAAGCTGTATTTCAATTTTTTTCTACTTAGAGCTCTCGAAATTCACATAATTTCAGAATTCAAATTGAAAATTTGACCAGAAAAATCATTTTGCCAAAAATTCAAAGTACACCACTAAATTTAGTTTTTTATCCTCTTTTCAACTGAAAAATCCATTTTAAAAAAATTTAATGTACAGGGTGTTGTTTTTGGGTCGGAATATTTTTCCAATATTTTTTAATCCGGACCTGGATTTTTTACAATTGTAAATAAATTAATTTATTGGACACCTTAAATGATATTTGCGTGCCAAATATAAAATAAATATACAGTGTGGTTAAAAAGTTAAGAACCAATTAAGAAAATGGCAAAATAGATAAAACACTCAGTATCTTTGTTATTAATGGAGTAAGATCCATTAAGTATGGTATTTTTGAGACCGCCTAAGTGTCCTCTTTCTACAGTTAACGTATGTTACTTTCCCAATGAAACACCCTGTATAACCGCCAGAAAATTTAACATGTTCATTTTCCCAAAAAAGACAAAATGCATGGTTATAACAGCAAATCCAATAAGATGTAGGTAAATTGGAGCTGGAGGGTCAGATAAATAGAACAAGTGATGGAGTTTAAATACCTAGCCATCACACTATCTAGCTACGGACTACGGAAGGCAAACAGAAGTGGAAGAACAAGTGAATAGAGCAAACAGAGCCGCAGGTTGCCTGAATTACACAATATGGAGAAATAAAAATATCGGAAAAGAAATTAAGGGAAGATTTTACAAAATAGTCATCACACACGACTAATGACATTCAGAAGCACGTCATGACACAGAGAGAACAAGAAGAGTGCTAGAAACAACAGAGGTGAATACCCTTAGAAAAATCGATGGTGAGACACTATAGCACAGAGCTAAAAGTACAGATACATGATGGATATGCAGAGTGGGCTGGATAAGAAAGAGGAGAGTAAAATGGAACGATGATATAAGCGGAATGACAACAAGAATAGAGTATAAAGACTGCAAGAGACAATTCACCAATAGGAAGACGATCAGTGGGGAGACCACGAAAACGATGAAACTACAACTTGCTGGAGGCACACTGAAAAATAGACAGAGTCATGTCTATAAAAAAAGAAGAAGACTTTTTTGTTAAAACATTTTTGGTGCCACGAATAACTTTTCATAAACAGATAGTGATCCACTCTCAATATCGGTTGGCCACTCCTAGTGTTAGGGTTAGGTAATAAAAGTAAAAGAAGAAATGATTACTACGAATGGCACGATTATTAACAATAATTTTACAGTGCAGTTTTCAGAAAACTTACCTGTTAGGTGCAATTGACGCGCCAGATCCTCAGGTTCACAATGTTTGAGGATCAAAGACGGCTTTGTCTTAAGGATCGTTTAAACACAGCGATAAATCAAACAACTTATCAAGGTCAATCGAGTTGTTGCAACTTATCATTGTGTGTAAACGGTGCATCGCACGACTTATCAAAGTTGGAGTTGGGTTGAGGTTGGTATCGGATTGAATCAACTTGGATTGAATCGTCGTGTCTAAACGGTACAGCGATTTATCATTGGGGTTGGGTTACCGGATTAGAATTTATTTACATATCCAATTAAATGTACAGGGTGATTGATTAGTGGGGTAAAGCTACGTAGATCCGTTATAGTAATAGATAGCAATAAAAGTTAATAACAAAAATTGTAGTTAACTTTGAGATTCACATTTATAAAATTAATTAGAATGTTACATAGGATGTTCGATAACATAGTGGCAGACCAAATTTATTTTTTTTTATTGGAATACCCTCTATTTTATTTTATATTCAAAATCTTCTTAACTTCGCCATTACAAATGTATAAAGGATTTTTATGTTATACAGGGTATTTTACAAAGTTATAACCAATTTTATATGAAAATTGTAACAAGTTAACTCATTGTATAAATAAAAATAAGCACAAAAGCAATGGATTATTGATGCCATTTTTTTTATTTATTTGTGTTTTGTGTTTTATTAGCACTGGTTTTTACAACCAACTGGCCAGTCAATTTCATAATAATTTGTTTTAGCCTATAACTTATTATATTACTAACTCAGGGGAGTAATGTGTAGTGTGTGTGTTGAGTAAGTGTCTTGTTACTTTGCAAAGTCGACGTCATTATTGTCTTTGCAAAGAGACGCTAATTGTATCCGAACGTCTGCGGTCACTCCGGTGAGTACCGAGATCCCACAAGGACAGCAACTAGTTTCATTTATGTATTAATTTATAATAAACGAAAAATTTCTGACCCTGGTGAGATTCGAACTCACGACCATTCGGACCTTTCGAGCGCTCTTACCACTGAGCCACAGAGGGGGTCTTTACAAATATTAAATGACGCAGAATTGTCACCCAATTTTATAAAAAAAGTTCCATAAACTACTAATTTATCGTTTTATTTGGCACTGGTGGTATTTTTAAAAGACTAAAATAAATTATTGAATATCGATACAAATACGATGAACACAAATTCAATAACCTGAAACTCTAAAAGCCTTTTCATTACTAGTGTATTCGTAATTATTTGCAGTCCCAGCTGTAGTTAAGTGGTGCAATAAAACAATAAACTTGGGTCTGGGCATATCAATATCTTGGGTGAGAAAAGAACGTGAAATATCACGTTTTGCCGTTTTGCCCATAAAGGGATTACAAAGTAATGATATTTGGCCCACCTTTACTTGATAGTATTTTCAATATTTTCTGTCTGTGTTGTTGCGCGGTCAAAGAAAGACAGAGTTTCCGTTTCAGTCTATCTTAGTTTTTAAAGGCGAAATGGCAGAAGAATTAAAACAACCTACTCCTCGAGAGTTTTTGACTGAGTTTATTGAACTTTATAGAAGTCATACGTGTTTGTGGCTCGTTAAGAGCAAAGATTACTCCGACAGAAATAAAAGAGATATTGCATATGCTGAGCTCGTAAAAAAATTCCAGGAGTTTGATTCATCGGCAGACCGAAATATCGTTATCAAAAAAATTAGTGCATTACGTACGGTGTATAAGAGAGAACTGTCAAAAGTTGTCAAATCAGAAAAATCCGGGACGGGCCAGGATGATGTGTATAAACCTAGTTTGTGGTACTTCGACCTTCTGCATTTTCTGAGAGACCAGGAATCTGCAAGACCTAGTAGGAGTACCATGAGTGATGGCAATCCAGAAACAGAACAATATGTAAGTAAAATCAAATTTTTTTAGGTACCTTTAACAAAATTTAGACTAGGGCGGATCTGTGAAAAACTGTCTATTTTTGGATGTGAGAGGTGGCATTCGGATTTTTGCAGAAAAATTTAGGTGATAACTTCAATAATAATAATTGACTTATGCTGCCTTCCAAATATGCCCGAAACATTAATAAAAAAAAGTAAAATATTTAAAAATTACTAAAAATATGGATTTTTTTCTATTTTCTTTTCTTATAACTTTAAACCGATTCATTTTGGAGCAAAGTAGTAGCAAAATAAAATAAAGGTATTAAATTTCCTGTGATATGCGCTGGTTAAAAATGTGTTAATAAAGGGGAACGGTGTAAAATGCAAAGTTTTGACGCATGTCAAAATTTTCAATGTGTTTTAAGGTACCTATTAATTTTTTTTCGAATCCTGAGAAAAGTCATACGTGTTATAATTCAGGAATTTTTGAAACCTATCAGATGTTGTTAATGTCCATGTGAGGAATAACTTCTACTAAAATGTAACCAAAAATTTTAGAAGCTTTTTTATTTATCACGTTCTTCTTGTATTAAATTTGCAATTTGTGAAGATTTTTAATTTTGCTGCTAGGATATTCATTTTAGAGAAAAAATTAGAAATAAAAAATTGTATTAAATTAAAAACCTAAAATTTTAGCTATGGTAAGTTTAATTTCGTTAATTATTTATTGCAAAACAGCCTGCGAAACGTCCAAAATGGCCGTTTTTGCAATTGCATTATTTATTGTAAAAATAACTTTTTTATTCTTTAAGGCTGTAAAATTAAGATCTTTCAATTCTTAACATAAAAAATATTTGTAAAGCCCGATTGGTGAATTTGTTGCTTAGATATTACAAATTGTTTATTTCGAGAAGTCAAATATCGAAGGCTATAACTTTTTTGAAAAAAATCGTAGTGTTAATTAGATCCACTCTCCTGCTAAAGACTTATATTTTCATATTCTGATGTAAATAAATGCCTAAAACATTTTTCAACCTCTTATTTCGGGTTTGAAAATAAGGGCGCAAATTTCGTTATAAACATTTACACCTGAAGCGGCCCCTGTACAGTACATCCCATTAGTTTCTAACTTGCAGATTACTGTTGCTGAAGAAAAAACGAAGATTTAAACCAAAATAAAAATTTTCTATGACCAACTTAAGCAGAGATAATTGTTTTTGTCAATCTAAGGGCCGGTTGTTCGAACGCTAATCAGCAATGATCACTATCAAATATTTAATCACTGTCACCAAAACTGTCAATGTCAACTTTTATTGGATTGCTGAAAACATAATTGATTAAAATTATGAGATTAGTTAATCAATTAACATAACAATTATTAACATAATTGATTAAGTAATTTCATATTATGTTTTCAGCAACCCAAACAAAGTTGACATTGACAGTTGGTGACAGTAATTAAATATTTGATAATGATCATTGTTGATTAGCGTTCGAACAACCAGCCCTTAGTGACTTTATTTATAACAAATAAAAAATATTTCACAGTCATTGACTGAAGATAGACTTATACAGGGTGTTTCATTGGGAAAGTAACATACGTTAACTGTAGAAAGAGGACACTTTGGCGGTTTCAAAATTACCATACCTACTCAATGGGTCTTCCTTCATTAATAACAGAGATACTGGGTGTTTTATCTATTTTGCCATTTTCTTATTTGGTTCATAACTTTTTAACCACACTGTATATTTATTTGATATTTGTCACGAAAATATTCTTTAAGGTGTACAATCAATTAATTTATTTACAATTGTAAAAAATCCAGGTCCGGATTAAAAAATATTGGAAAAATATCCCGACCCAAAAACAACACCCTGTATATTAAAATTTTTTTTTAAATATATTTTGCACATGAAAAAAAGGATAAAAAACTAAATTTAGTGATTTTTCTGGTAAATGATTTTTCTGGTAAAATTTTGAATTTGAATTCTGAAATTATGTGAATTGCGAGAGCTCGAAGTAAAAAAATTAAAATGTAACTTAATTTTAATTCATACCATTATTTAATCTAAACTGGTAAAATGTTAACATTTCAGTGTTTTTTTATTATGGCGACAAATTATTCATAAGAAATATTCACCTTTAATTAACGAATAAATAATGAAGAGTCCACAAAAAATACACAACTTTATGTATTCAACGAACTATCGTAAAAATTAAAAAAAAAACACAAAAATTTTTCTGAAAAATAACTTACCAAAACTATAGTAATTGTTCAAAATGGCCACCACCTTGTTAAAGGCAAAATCTTGCTCATTTTGTTATTTATCTGGCTGACTTCCTAATCTCGTCAGGGTTATTCTTCATTTCTTGAAAGGCGTCTGGAATCCGGTCAAGAAGTTCTTCCCTATTATTTATTTCCTCGTTATAAACTTTGGATTTTAAATATTCCAAAGTTATTTTACAGCAAATTTTTTCTGTTTTTTTTAATTTTTAAGATAGTCCGTTGATTAAAGTAATGTATTTTTTGTGGACCCTTTATTTATTATTCATTAATTAAAGGTGAATATTTGTTATGAATTATTTATCGCCATAATAATAAAAAAAAACACGGAAATGTTAACATTTTACCAATTTAGATTAAATAATGGTATTAATTAAAATTATGTCACATTTTAATTTTTTTACTTCGAGCTCTCGCAATTCAAAATTTTACCAGAAAAATCATTTTGCCGAACATTAAGTGTTCCACTAAATTTAGTTTTTCATCCTCTTTTCAAATGCAAAATCCATTTTTAAAAAAATTACTGTACAGGGTGTTTTTTGGGTCGGAACATTTTTCCAATATTTTTTAATCCGGCCCTGGATTTTTTATAATTGTAGATAAATTAATTGATTGGACACTTTAAAGAATATTCGGTGTTAAATATAAAATAAATATACAGTGTGTTTAACAAGTTGTAAGTCGTATTTCAATTTTTTTTCTACTTCGAGCTCTCGAAATTCGTATAATTTCTAAATTCAAATTCAACATTTGACCAGAGAATTCATTTTGCCGAAAATTCAAAGTATACCACTAAATTTAGTTTTTATCCTCTTTTCAAATGCAAAATCTATTTTAAAAAAAATAATGTACAGGGTGTTGTTTTTGGGTCGGGATATTTTTCCAATATTTTTTAATCCGGACCTGGATTTTTTACAATTGTAAATAAATTACTTGATTGTACACCTCAAAGAATATTTGCGTGCCAAATATCAAATAAATATACAGTGTGGTTAAAAAGTTATGAACCAAATAAGAAAATGTCTCGGCAAAATAGATAAAACACCCAGTATCTTTGATATTATTGAAGTAAGACCTATTAAGTATGGTATTTTTGAGACCGCCTAAGTGCCCTCTTTGAGTGTTACTTTCCCAATGAAACACCCTGTATTATCTTAAAATAAAAATTATTTTAATTTAAAATAAAATTACATTAAATTCTAAATTATTGTGTCGGTTGCCTATCACCTAACTTGTTCTGCAAAAATCGGAATGCCAGCTCTCACATCCACCTCAAAGTAGATCCCCCATGGTATATTATAATAAGTACAGGTTGATAACAAAAAACATATTGAAGAACATCCCTGGGTCTCAAATGATCTTCTAGTTTACTTAATATACTTTTCACTAATTAACTATAAATGTCAAACCTTCAATGCAAATTTTTCTTGCCAAGGAACTGATCCCTCCCCGTTAAAATACGTACAGAACTTTTCTCGAACGGTTTTTGCTTGTTGTAAAACTTGACCTCCTGAACTTCTATCGAGATTGTGGAATTTATTGGGATGAGGCCTTGCACCTAGTTGCTTAGTACCATCGATAATATCTTCTCGATCATAACTTTTAGGAGAGGAGTAATTACATGATTTTTTCATCAAGAAGTTGTGCAATGCACAGCAAGCAAGAACTAGTGATTCGATGGTTTTCACATTTAAGTTTATTGCAGTGTGAAAAATACGAAATCGTGAAGCTAAAATTCCAAAACTGTTCTCAACAACTCGCCGTGCCCTCGATATACGATAGTTGCATATTCTTCTCTCGTTATTAAGGGACTCCCGACCGTATGGCTTAATAAGATCAGGTCTTAATGCAAAGGCATCATCCCCGACAAAAACATATTCCAGGTCAAGATCAAAGCTAACTGGTTCGGGCCCAGGAATGTTTAATTGATGGTTTATAAGTTTTTCGTAGAAAAGAGTGTTATTGATCACACCTCCATCAGATATTCGACCGTTCGTTCCTACATCACACAGTATAAATTCGCAGTGAGCGTTTGCTATGGCCATCAAGACTATACTGTGTGTCTTTTTGTAGTTGAAGTAATAGGAACCACTATCCTTTGGTGGAACAATCCGGATATGTTTACCATCGACAGCGCCCAAACAATGAGGAAATTGCCACTTCTCTTCAAAATCTGAGGCAATTTTTAACCAGTCATCGGCAGTTTTAGGGAACTGAAAAACAAAAATCAATACAAATTTTAAATTACCAATTAAAATATAAATAAAAGTTTTAAATACAAATTGAATATAAATTTATATACAACGTATCTCAATCCATTTCCTCGACCACAACTGAAGAACTCTTTCTGTCACATGTCAAATATAGCCGTTCATATAGATCAGGCGGTATCTGTTTGAGTTGGGTAAATTGTATAGGATCTAAGTTTTTTGCTTTAATCGCTTCCAAATAATATTGTCCATTAACTCACGGTACAATATTGCAAAACCTCCAAATTTTAAAAAACCGTTTCCATTGACATGAAATCTGTCATACACATAGCTAACATGTCAAATAAATATAGTGATACTGGGCCGATGTGTGCTTTTGCCCAGGGGGTGACTTTCTCCCCTTCTCGGGGGTGAAAAAAATTACATTCAAAATAAGTCCAGAAATAGATAAACTGACTAATTCTAAGCAACTTAACTTTTGTTCTATAGAGTTTTTTTTTTCACTAAGGCAATACTTTTCGGGTTATTTACGACAATATGTTTAATTTTCAACAGAAAACCTCGTTTCTAGACGATTTTTCGCAAATAACTCAAAAAGAAAATATTTTATCGAAAAAAATATTCTTAGCAAAAATATATCCTATAAAAAACCAAATAAAAATATGTATATATGAAGTCTAGATACCCAGGGTCGCAGCTACTAAAAGGTGATTTCTTATTCGTCAAATTCAAAATCGAATATTTCGACGTGAAATAAACAAAAAAAAGCACTTTTTGGAAAAAGTGTTTAGCATCAAAAGTGAACAATTACGCTTAAAATAAAGTTGGTCTCTTTTTTTTGATAAACAAATCATCTCCTAATTAGCATCCCAAATGAAATTAATCGTTACCGCTTCACAAGTTACCTTACTTATGTATTGTTTATACCATCTGTAAGTTTCATCGGTTGAAAGTGATTATTTTTGAAAGGGCTTGAACAAGTCACTAATCACGTGTGCATGTAAATTTTGAAAAGCCATTTCTTAACCAATTGTTTTGTATAACAGAAAAATAAAAACCCAAAATATTCTTAAAAGAAAAATCTAAATTTTTTATTCTTTGAGATTTTTGGTATTTTTTCAAAAGTAAAGAAAACAATTGTTAACCCTTTACAACCAATTATTTTCAAAAATAAGCACTTTCAACTGATGAAACATACTAATAAGCAATAGGTACATAAGTAAAGTAACTTGTGAATCGGTGACGATTAGTTTCATTTGGCATGCTAAGTAAGAGGTGATTTTCACGATTTATTTTACCAAAAAAAGGGATCACTTTATTTTGAGCGTACATGGAGCTTACTTTTGATGATTCGTGAAACTTTTTTAAAAAACAAAATATAAAGATTTCTTAAACGCTTTACAATAGTTCTATTGAGTTTCCCCCGAAAAGTGCTTCATTTGTTGGTTATTTCGCGTTGAAATTTTCGATTTGGAATTTGACGAATATGAATCTACTTTTCATTAACTATAACTCTGCTTCTTCTGGGTCTACAGACTTCATACATACATTTTTATTTAAATTTTTTACAAGCTATATTTTTTGCTAAGAATGTTTTTTTCGATAAAATATATCATTTATATATAATCGATAAAATATATATTTATTATAATTTATTATAATAAATATACATATTCACTTACAAATAACTCGAAAAGTATTTGACTTGGTGAAAAAACTATATAGAACAAAAGTTGCTTAGTCAGTTTATCCATTTCTGCCCACGCATCGGCCCAAGCATCAGTTTATTTCTTTGACATGTAAGCTACTATGTGTATGACAAATTTCATGTCAATCCAAGCGTTTCGTTAAAATTTGGAGCAAAAACCGTGTGTAAATGGACTATTTATTAAAAATGATACTACGAGTATTATCACTATGCGTATGCTTCAAAAGGTGGGCTAAATTTATTATTAAACAATTTGTGAAAAAAAAATACTTGAAAATTCAATTTTTTTCTCCTTTTCATTGCTATATCTCGGATGATACAGCCTTTTTAAATTTTAAAAATTTTCTACAAGGTCAAGTATGATTTACCCAAATGAGGGTATTTTGGAACAGATACCGCCTGCTCTAATAAGTTTAGTGGAAACTGATAATGTTGTTTTATTTCGAACAGGAGGATTCAGAACATATGCATCTACCCCATTCCCAAGAAGGAGAGGTGGCTCTTCCAATGTCAGGTGATGATAGATGTAGCACGTCACCATCACCAAACGCTAAGTCTAAAAAAAAAAGATGCTGAGTTCGGCAGATGAGGTGATAGAGCTAGCGGGAGAGCGGCTAAAAAATATTCATCCTGATGATGAGTTCGAAGCCTACGGAAAGTATGTAGCCCATAAGCTACGTTCCCTTAAACGAACCCAGGCCATATTCGCGAGAAAACTCATAAATGACGTGATTTTTGAGGGGGAGCTTGAAACACTCTCCAAAGATTATAAAGTAATGAACAGTCAGCCATATAACCCCCAACTTTACCACCAACAACCCTACCCCCTACCCTACATCTCGGGAATGCCAGACCATCCTTGGCCTTTCAGTTCCAGTAACAATATTTTACAGCATCCAAACTCTGCCACACTTCCCTACCCCCAAACTTTCAACCGTGATACACCCGATGTATCCAACATGGCACTGCCTAACGATCCAACAAACTCTGCCACACTTCCCTACCCCCAAACTTTCAACCGTGATACACCCGATGTATCCAACATGGCACTGCCTAACGATCCAACAAACTCTCCCACACTTCCCTACCCCCAAACTTTCAACCGTGATACACCCGATGTATCCAACATGGCACTGCCTAACGATCCAAAAAACAGTCCAAAACAACCCTGACCCCTGAACAACCAATATAAATTTCGACTAATCAATTGATAACAATGTTTCAAGCTTCTTTTCAAAGTTATCGGTGTAGTAGGACATTATTTTTCATATTCGATGATTTACTACTTTGTTCTATGATTATTGACTTTATATTGTATCTTTATGTTATCTTTTATTACGTTATGTACTTTTTTATGTTTTACGATTATTAGTTTTATAGTAGGGGAGGAAAGTAGGCTAAATTTGCAGTTACTCGAGCGTTATGGGGAACTACTGCGTTGTGAAGATTAGGTCATAAAACCAAATAAAGTTAAGTAAAATTTGTCATTTAAGTGGGGACTTTCCATTTTAATTTAAGTTTCCATTTCCAACAATCATTTTTTCCGTTTACAGCGCCATCTATGCATAATTTGAAAAAATGTTTCGAATAAAATTACTTATTTTTACGCCAGGAATCCAAATCTGCAATATAAAATGGGGGCTCCAATTTAATATTTTAAAGTAACCCCCCACCCCACCTCCGTGGGGGGTCATGTTTAGTGTCATTCGATAGATTTTTCAAAAATAATGAATACGTGTATTTTGCAGTTTTTCGGTCTGATGTTTATTTCGCGAAATATCGCGGGGTTCCTATTTGAAATTTTAAATTGACCCCCACCCCTCTCCGTGGGGGTCGTGTTTAGTATTATTCGATAAATACTTAAAAAATATTGAACACGATTTTTTAGTTGTTCGATCTGACGTTTATTTCTCGAAATATTCGCATTTATCTTGTGAAATTTTGTGACTCGCCCATATCCTTACGCCCCGCTCAAACTGGATTTTTGGATTTTTGAAATATACACTGTTCTGCATGTACTTAACTTACCTTATCTTAATCTGACGATGTCGAGTTTTTCTAAGGATAGATTTTTTTTCGGACCCCCGTTAACGAACTCCTCTGTATTAAAATCCAATATATGGTAGGGGTACATTTACAAGGTACAAGGTTTCTCCCTATGTTATAAACTGACGCGCTCGAGTAACTACAAAAATCCCCGCTTGGGCTCCCCTATCATTATAATGTATTATATTTCATTATTTTAAAAGAAAATAGAAAACTGTTCTGTATAGAAAAAAATGTTCTATAATAAATAACACATACCTGGATAAATTGTTGTAGTACTTTATAAATAGCTTCACAGGTTTCTGGGATTATTGAGCTCAGAGATGGTTTAGAAATGGCAGTTGAATATTCTATGTCCTTCAAGGTTCTTCCGGTGGCAAGGAATCGTAAGGTAGCTGAGAGTCTTTCGTGTGGGGATATCGCTTTTCTCATTAAAGTATCATGTTTCGTAATAAACGGAGAAACTAAGCTTAACAACTCATGATACGTCCCCTCGTCCATCTTCAAATAATTTCGCCAGTCGTTTGGCTCATTACTCAATTCTTGCATTAACTTCACATGAGAGAATTCCCTTCTCATTAGTAACCACTTGCGGCTCCACTTCGATCTGGGTTTTCGCGAGTTTTCCCTTTTCTTTACTACTAAACATCCGACTAATACTGACAGTAATACTTCCTCCATGGCTACGGCTTTACTGCGATCGATAGTTGTCAACAACGTTTAGGAATAATCTCGATAAATCACAGCAACATATGGCAGCGTCTAAACAACGTTTGTAACCCCAAAACATCAGTCCAGTTTAGTAAGGTACTAGTACACTTTAGAAAACCAAAAATAACAATTTTTTTCTCAGAACCTTTATTAAAAATGAATATAAAACGTTTTACATATTAATACCTAACTCTTATAGAGAACAAAAAATATATCTTTTATCATTTATGCACGTACACTAATATTGTAGAGGGCGCAAAAGTCGAGGCCTCGAAAAATGATGGCCAACAGTTAATCTCAGGATTGGAATATCCGAAATAAAAAAATCGTACAGCATTTGAAAAAGGAAGGTTTCTTACGTGACAATTTACCACAATTTGACCAAAAAATAAAAAATATAAATATTTTTTAACCATGAAAAACTGAAAAAAAAACGAGCGATTTTTTCACAAAAATTTTTCAGATTTCCGTAAAATCTTTTTTTGCGGAATTTTTCACTAAAGGTGGTAAATTGTCACGTAAAAAATCTTCCTTTTTCAAATGCCGTACGGCCTACAAGCACTAAAACTTCAGTCAAACAGTCAGAATTCGTGGTAAACAGTTGTTGGTAATAATCCGATACAACTTCTGGGAAGTAAGTACCTAATCGGACTCTTCGACTGTTATTTTTCAAGAAGCAGGTACCTGATCCCTTGATCACGCGTTTTTATTACTTTTTCTTTTGCGTAGACAGACGAATAGGAGGGAGTGTTGTATACAAATTAAAGTACGGTAATGGTACTTTTTAATAGTGATATAAAATACAGGGTATCCCATTTAAATTTTACTGAAAAAATAATGTACTTGAGTTTTAACTCACCCTTTATTAGATATAAAGTAAATTAGCAATATCAATCATTTTTAAAAATTTTGACAATAAATAAAAAAATATGGCATCAATAAACCATTGCCGTTGTGCTTATTTTTATTTATACAGTGAGTTAAACTTGTTACGATTTTCATATAAAATTGGTTATAACTTTGTAAATACCCTGTATAACATAAACAACCTTTATATTTTGAAAGTAACAGGATCTATTTGTTTAGGATTAAAACTAGTTGTAATTCATTGAAGGGTCTAAAAGGGTCTAGGTCCCTTCTTCAACTTGTTGTGGTCAACTTATCACAGCGTCTAAACAGCGTTTCAATCACAGCAACTTGTCATCACAACTAGTTGCTGTGACTTATCGCTGTGTTTAAACGATCCTTTATTGTCGACCGTCGATTTTTATCTGGTATGGTGTGGCCGAGTCGAAATCGAACTGAGTTTAGTCTGCTGGTGATTTATGCCACCGAAAATTTATTTTGTAATTATAGGTGTGTTTTGGGGAAGAGCTCGCCTTCAAAATATATCATTCTATTGGGATCGATTCTGCGGCTAGATGGACATTTAAAATATAGCAAAAGCTGGCTCCGGGGAAATTTAATGTCTAATTGTATATTTCGTAATGACTTCGAGAACGAAATTAATTGAATTATTAAAATGGTGTGCGGTAAGTTATTGAAAACTAATAAAAATGCTTTGGACGGTTAAAATTCTATAGGCCGATTTCTCAATATTGGCTTACCTTCTAATTGGCATAATTTATATCTAGGGTAATGTGTATAGTTGCCAAATGACATATAGTTTTGTTATTGTATCCTAACTTTTTATTGGTAGTTAGCAGCACATTCATCACATACGTCAAACATCCGTGGTTCTTAAATTATCGAAACTAATAACATTTTTAGCAAAAAATTTGTGCCTTTATAGTGTGCAGTCTACCCCGAGGATGCGGTCTACTCCGAAGATGCGGTCTACCTTTGCATACATCGATAGATAGATTTAAAGAGGTGGCTTTTGGCCTATTCCTATTTCACAATTTCCACTGCGACCTTTTCAGATCTATTGTGGTCATCTAGTCCTAGATTATATTCTCTAGACTGGCCCTTTTTAAGAGGTCTAATAGTTTCGGGACTGAATCTTCCATGTAGTTATTTGCCGGTGGATTTTCTTCTCGTTATGGAAAGAACGGCACGTTTGCCAGACTATCACACTGACAGAATGTGCTCTGCTGTTTTTCCTTCCAGGTGCATAGGTCATCATCTGACAATCCCATCAGCTTCAAGTGCCTATTCCATGGACGTATAAATAAAATCGTTTATTAATTTATATTATTTATATTATATATTTACATTACCCGGTCATATTACCCGTATGCACGCCAATGGTGAATATAAAATTCTTAAATGTATGCCAAAAAATGCGCAATAATTAAAACCTACCAAATTTCATTTGCATATCTCAACCGGTTTTAGAGCAATAAATAAATCGTCAGTTTGTAAGAAAAAATTCAACATCCCGTATCTCAGAAACGAAGCATTTGCGGACATATGTTCATAAAGCAAACTGTCATTATTTTTTCATGCAGAATTACTCCTTAAAGTTTGTCGCACTTATTTAGAAACACAGGAGAATCCGACGAAACAGGCAGGAGAATCCGACGATATCAAAATCAAACGTGGGGTCCGTCAGGGATGTATACTATCCCCACTGCTGTTTAACATCTACTCTGAGGAAATCTGTGGTATTCGCTGACAGTTCTGAAGCCCTACAGGAGTTAATGAACAGAATCGCAGAAGTCAGTCAGATATACGGACTTTCACTAAACACTAAGAAAACAAAATGTATGATTATCTCTAAGAACAAACAGCAATTTGGACGAATCAGTGTGAATGGTCAACAAATAGAAAGAGTAAAAACATGTACCTACCTTGTTACGAACGTCAATGAAAATTGGGACCATTCTATAGAAATCAAATGTAGGATAGAGAAAGCATGATGTGCATTTCAAAAAATGGCAAAGTTGTTCAAATGTCATGATTTTTCGATACCCATAAAAGTCAGATTACTAGGATGTTGTATCTTTCCAATACTGTTGTACGGAGTTGAGTCGTGGACTCTCACAGACGCCACCTGCAAGAAAATTGAGGCTTTTGAGATGTGGCTTTAAATCGTCGAATCCGAAGATATCTTATACCGACCACATTACTAATGAGGGTGTTTTGCTGAGAATGTAAAAAGAAAAAGAGCTGTTAATCAAAATAAAAACAGCCAAAATCGAATACCTCGGTCACATCATGAGGAACAGTGAAAGATATGGACTGCTGCAACTGGTCTTACACTGTCTTACAGGGAAAAGTAGAGGGAAAGCGGGGACCAGGAAGGCGAAGGATTTCGTGACTGAAGAATCTACGTACGTGGTTCAACACAACCACTACAAATCTTTTCAGAGCAGCAGTGTGCAAAGTACAGATTGCCATGATGGTCGCCAACATCCGAAATGGATAGGCACTACAAGAAGAAGATTTAGAAACACCCTGTATTGATGAAGAACGTTGCTAGTTGTTAAAGTACTTAACTTTTTTATTATCCAACGTAAGCGAATGAATCAAAAAGCATAATGTTAAGAAAGCCTAAGGCTAAAGTTGAGTTTTAATTTCAATATTTTATATACGCCAGAATATTCCACAGGTTGTTTCAAACTTTGAGGAAAAAACACACTATCATTGTTACACCTGATATACAATGACAATGACACTTATCTGTTTAGCAACAATATTTTACATCGATATTTTTGAATTGGGTTTTAGCTGGGTTTAGGGTCACTCTCCATTTGTTACACCATTCGACAGTTCTGTCTAGCTGTGCTTGTGCTTTGTCGAATACCGAGCTTTCCCCCTCTTACGGAGAGGTGGGCCAGTGGTGATTAGGGCTGTGTCATCGGCGAGAATAAAGCTGTAACATATTAAAAAAATCACTAAAATCGGACAACAGGTTTTTGCATTAGGAAATACAAGACATCAAAAATGTCCCATTTTTAAGGTGGTGCGTTAATTTTGATGCTTATGTGTATGAACGACTTCTTCCTGAATCGGATTTTCAATGTGCTGCTCCGCCGTATATTGTCTCGTTTTGTTTATTTCGATTGTCTGCGTTTGGGTTTTCTTCGAAGTATTCTTTCCATCCCCTTATAATATAATCTTATGCTTCTCTTTTAGTAGTTATACGTCTCTTTGTGTTTGTACATAAGTCGTCAATTTTGGTCTACGTCACTGTGTGCTTCTTTTATTCTTTTATACAATTTTCTGCTTTCATGTTCATATCTGTTGTTATGCTCTTGGATTTCCAGTACTTGTTGTTTCAAAGTCTGTCTTTTTTTCTTCTGCATATTCTAGTCGCTAGTATTCTATTTTAGTTATAAATTTCTACTGCTATTTTTAGTGTTGTGGTCTTTGAAGATGGTTGAACTTAGCTTGTCTTATTTTTCTTCTTCTGCAGTTCTGCGTTCATCATCACACCATTCTGTTATTATTTTCTTTAATTGTCTCCATTCCTCCTCTGTAGTATCTTCCTCTCTGGTCCCGTTATTATTGTCTTTAATTGTCTCCATTATTCCTTTGCACTATGTTCCTCTCTGATTCAGTGGAGTTTTATTTAGCGAGCATTTTGATATTATTGTCTCTTTGTTGACTTTGAATCCTTTAACAGACAAGGAAGTACTAGTAAGACAGTAAGACAATAAATAAATAATCGTCATATGTATAATATGTATAAACTATATATTATGTATAAAATAAATAGTTGTCAATAAATTGTCAACTTCTTTCAATTATTATATTGCATACTTTTGAAAAGGTTATTACAAATAATATAAGGAATAAAATTCATTTGAGTATATACCCTACATCAGCGATTTTTTTCAAAAACGAGAAATACCACAAAACTTTTAGTTATTAGTCGTAAAAACCTGTCATCGATCCAACCGCACCAAACCGCACCAGTCCGTCTTTTATCATTAAAAATCTTGGAGAGATGACCCGACCCGGCTTTATTAATTATCTGTACCGCCAAAAGGTCTCTCTGCTGGACATCGTCTTTGTAAACATATAGATGCATTTGGTAGCTGTTGTTTGACAATTGACTGTGGTAAGTTTTTAGAATCCAATTATTCTCCTCTTGTGTTATTTTGGTTTTAGGAAAAAGTTTGTACAAGTCGAGGATTAGAAAGTTGTAAATTACCGTATTGCTTAAAGGATTATAGAAGAATTAGGCACTATGATTTTGGGGTATAGATAGACGAAATTGTAAAGATTTTAAGAGGATTTTCAAACAAGTTTATTTATTTGGTGAATTTAGAAGACATAATACTTGCCTGTTTTACTACCAGTACCAGTTGTAAAGTTTTATACTGAAAACAAACAAAGCAACAATGATAAAAAACGTGAAATTTAACCTCTTTATACCATTTGTTCTACTATTGTCCGACAAAATTTAAAAAAAGGAAAAAATAAGAGTTCAGGGTAATGATTGGGACTCTTTTTTTCTTGACAAGGTCTCATCCTTTTACGAAGAAATTACCTTTACAATAAAGGATAAAAGTCGATAGAGTGTAAGGCTTTTTATTTAAAAAAAGATCATTGTTCCCCTTTTAAAACAAGAGGACGACGCTAATTTGACACATATCAGATCCTTATTTGACAACTCCAGAGAAAATATTAAAAGTTTAGATTAGAATAGTTGCTCTAGATAGTCTAGATGTACACCTAATAGACCGGTCTAGCTAGACTCAAAAATAGTAGTAAGGTTACAATAATTACCGACAAGGTGAAAATTGACAGGGTTGCTCAAAATACCATCATAAATGAAATCTAAAAACTCCTCATAAATCCGACCCGAGCTAAAAAATTTATGCGGGGTCAAAGGTCACCAAATATGGTTTTTAGCGATTTTCAGCGAAACGGTAAGTTTTATCATAAAATTAGTTCTAACAAAAAATGTAGATTAGATTATTATCTATAAAAAAGATTTTAATACTTTTTTTCCTAAGAGCCTAAGTTTTTGAGATATAACGATTCAAAGAGTTGAAAGAGTTCTAATCGTCATAATATGTATTAATACGTATTTAATATTACACCACGTACAGTGCGGTGGAATAAATGTTGCCCCCCCCCCTTATTAACTTGTTTATTTTAAAAATATAAGCAAAACGCTCGGACAGGTCGATTTTTAAACTAACCATAGTATATTATAGCATCAACGTTTCGAACTTTACGCGATCCCTCTTTAGGTGACAGCCATAACTTTGATTTTTTTAAATGGGAAAGTACATCATGTGACACCTCATTCAAAAGCTCTTAAAATACTGAGTTCAAAAATGTATAATACATACTTTAATCCTGTTTGAGAGCGTAGGCGCAAAATTTCGGTCGAATTCTTTCTAAATGCAATCATTTTTTTCGAATCGTGAAAAAACTAATAAATATTTTTGAAAAATTTAAACGCAGAATGAAATATTACAGTATTCTCGATGGTCCAAAGTCCCTGAGAACTCCTATAATGTTTATTTTAATAAGTCACAGTGGTGGAAAAAAGAGAAAATTTAGTGTGATTTTTAATTTCAAATATATCATTCAAAAGAAACTTTTTGTTTATTCTAAGACACTGTCAGCCCTCGGTAATAATCTAATCTTTCATTCTGCGTTTAAATTTTTCAAAAATACTTATTAGTTTTCTGAGAATTCGAAAAAAATTAATGCGTTTAAAAAGAGTTCGACCGAAATTTTGGGCCTGCAATCTGAAAAAGGATTAAAGTATTATACATTTTTGAAATCAGTATTTTAAAAGCTGTTAAATGAGGTGTCACATGATGTACTTTACTATATAAAAAAATCAAAGTTATGTCTGTCCCCTGAAGAGGGATCGCGTAAAGTTCGAAACGTTGATGCTATGATATACTATGATTAGTTTAAAAATCGACCTATCCGAGCGTTTTGCTTATATTCTTAAAATAAACAAAATAACAGGGGGGAGCAACACCTATTCCACCGCACTGTATATACATCACTGAAGCTGTATGTAATACAAGTAAACATAATATTCTATCGGTCAACTTAACTTATAAAACACATAATAATATAAGATATTATAAATATGATAATGTTTCTACTATACAGCTTGCGGTCTACCGAGGGATGCAATGTATATGTAAGCTGTATTATTACAGTGCCTACAAAAAAATATTTACAAAGTGAATGTAACTCGAAAATAATAAGAATTATTATTTCAATTTTACGGCTTATTCCCAACAAAAATAGTAAATTGATATGACAAAGTATTAACTTATAATAACTCTTCTTACTTATGCGTCTTATTCAATTTGTAAAGATGGGTTTCGTCGGAATAAACACGTTCTATCGGTACGTCGGCTAATCTAATCACTGTACCTATTTTTTTCTCAGAAGGGTTTGAACATAATAATGAAAACCAACTTTCTAGGCAAAATGTTTATTGCTTAGTACTAATAAACATTTCAATATACAATAAACTTTATGCAAATTTAGTTTGTTTACTATGCAAATTACACCGTAATCTTCCTGGGTGGCGGAATCCTTCAGGTAGATCAAATCCGCCGCTAACAGTTTGGCCGCCCTCACGCAATTTCAATTATGCCGCCCCCTCTTCAACTATAACTATTTAGACTGGCCTTTCAGAAAGTCCCTTAGTTTTCTTACATACATAAGGGTGTGAAAAAGAAAAAGAACACTTTACACATATAGACCATTTAATAATGATAATTCGCAATACACTATTTTAAAACTTGTACATTAATATTCTTAAGAAACACTTACAGACTACAAAACAAAAATGTAATTATTATATTCTTAAATAATACAAATTGTTACAAAGGTATTTAAATGATTGATTGTTTTAATAGTACATTGTTTACCGGGTAGGAAAAGCTTAACATTCCTGGACGACTGTGAAGATTGCAAGTCGAGGCGCAAGCCGAGACTTAGCAACACAGAGTCCAGGAATGTGGCTTTTCCTACGAGGTAAACATACTATTTTTCCGTAAATCGTTTAAAATTCGACAGATATTGATTGATTTAAAAAAAACGCGATAATTTTATTCCCAAATAAATGGTGCTTTGAAATTCCTAATAAAATTACTTGGGTTACTATGGAAACGTATTGAGGTTGAATTGTCAAACTTGACGCTTATAAATAGAACACTAACAACTGTACGGAAATATCATTTCCTTACAGTAAGGAAATGACATTTCCTTACAGTAAGGAAGTCCTGACTTTTTCTTCAAGAAATTTTGACAGGAATGTCAAAATTTCCTGGCGATTTGCGGAAAAAATACATTACAAGAAAGTACAAAATTACTCTTCTATATAAGTAACTCTTCTATAATAGATACTTAAAGTATGTAATAAACACGGCTTATTTTCTTTAGATTTGTATTTCAGAAAAAAATTGTATGCAGAAATCAAAAAATTGCAATCAAGTTAGGTTATATTTTGAATAACTAGTATGGGAGTAACTAACCACTCAAAGAAAGGAAGGCTGATTTTAGGGGCTGCTCTTATTGCGATTGTTTTCGATGGCTGTGTAGTATAATATAGAAACGCATTGATTATGGTTTATTTTAGACATAGCCTTTTGTAGTGTTAGCGAAGTTTTTACACTTCCTCTAAATTTTGATAATTACTGATTCTAACAAAAAATGTTTGTTCTACACTCACCGGCACAAAATTCCTCCACTCAAAATTTTTTATTAAGTTTGACAATCTATAACTTTATTATTTGTACTCCAATTTTCAAAATTTTTGCATCAGTTTGTAGGTACGTGTATTGATATCGTTTGTTATTATTCCGGTAACAACATTTTTTTGACTAGATGGCATTATACGGGGGTAAATGGAAGCGTTGTGTTTTCTCCTCATTTAAAAAAATTCTGTGGAAAAATTGGAGTGCTGATTTTGTTTTATATACTCCTTTTATATTATCCTTAAGGTATTACTAAAGTTTTGTTTTTTGAATTATCCCTTTATCTCGTTTCTTGTAAGAGCTGTAATAAAAACACTGCTTTGAAGGTTTATTTAATTAAAAATATCAAACGCACTAAAATTAACAAAACAAAACAAAATTAACAACAAAACAAAGTAATTCAATAGCGGGTACGTCCACCTCTTGCAGCAACGACTGCTCGCAATCTGCTTAGCATCGAATAAAGATGTGTTATCCTTGCCTGGGAAATAGCCCGATATTCCTCTACCAGGGCCATAACGGTACCAAATTTTCTGGAGGTCTAGGATGACGGCAAATAGCTTTTTTTAATTCATCCCATAAATGCTCAATATGATTGAGATCTGGGCTGCATGCGGGCCATTCTAATCTTATCAATCCAACCTCTATTGTATGAGTCAATCAGTGTTTTTATTTACAAAAAATGGTACAGCTCTTACATGAAAAGAGATATTCAGATAATTCAAAAAACAAAATTTTAGTGATGCCTCCGGGATAATATGACAGGACTATGAAACCAAATCAGCTCTTCCATTTCCCTGTATAATGCCATGCAACCAAAATCTTTTTGTTACCGGAATAATACCAAATGATATCAATACATGTACCTACAAACTGGTGCAAGAATCTTGAAAATCGGAGCACAAATAATAAAGTTATAAATTGTCAAACTTAATCAAAAATTTTGTGGGTGGCGGAATTTTGTGCCGGTGAGTGTATTTCACAAAAATTACTTTTTTTTCTATAACTGACAAGAAATGTCATAATCTGCCACCTATTGTCAGTTGCTGAACTAATTACCTACGCAACGTCGCCTACTTTACTCTATTTTTATTTTTTACCGCAAAATTGTTCAAACTTCTGGTGTTTCTGGCGATTTAGACGAAAGAATATTGTATCATACAAGGGGCAAAATGCAGAACTTTCATGTATCACGCTAAAATCTGCTATTTTTGCCTCTTTTATTATAATAAAAAACTATTTTAATCACAAAATATTAAAAACTCCTTAGCGAGTCCCGAACTCCGCCATGAGAACCAAAATCTTCTAAACTTTCTATCAGAATGGGCCTTTCTGTAACCGGCAATTACGGACTGGTTTTTAATATTTATTTCAAAGATATTATATAATGATAATAAGAAATTAATCTGGTGTTCCCATCAAACGACTCGAGCACCTAACCCTTTGAGGTCAACAAGAGAATTTAATTTTGTCCAAGCAGGTATATCAGAATCTATAATTTAGGAAGTAATAGAATTAGTTGGTCCTCGGGCTAAAGTAGATCTATATTAGATTATTTTTTAATGTTTTTACGAGAACTTAACGCTGTTAGTAGTAGCAAATATGGAAGATTATAATAAGAAGCAATTTTAACTATATGAATATTAATGAACATCCAAGATTCAGGAAAAAATTCTTGGGCGCGTCAATTAGACTAATATAATAATAATAATATAACAAGGTCATGTTGAAAATTCCACGTAGTGAAGAATCACGACTAGATCGAATTTTAATTCTGACCGAGTAATAAAATCTATTGTTCTCCATTATATCAAGGTACCCACATATAAAACGGTTTTAATAACGTAATACGCATTTCCGTTCCTAGTCGTCACTCTTTTCTATCTTGTCTGTTTACATCCCTAAGATTTTTTTGGATCTGTGGGTTTCTAAATAGTCTAACATTTTTTGGAGTATTCTACTTCCCACTGGCGAAGCGTCCATGTAACCACTGTTAGCATTGGTAACAGTAAAAAATCTTGCAAATAAATATTTTATGACGATGAATAATTCTATTTACCAATATTTTTACCAATAGAAATATATTATTATATTATGTGGTAATAGTACCTAACTCAGTAAATAGCAAATAGCCAACTACTCGTAGACACGAAAATATTGGCGAGTTTATGTGACTCAGTTGCACTTTATTATACTCTGTTACCAGACTCATTTCTGGTTACAATGGTTATATACCCACGCTGGCGCTCGGGACCGGCTAGTGACTGAAAATTTTGAAGAAGCGACGGTATAAGCGCGCTGTGTATCAGTAGCGCTGTTACCAGATTTAAAATTGGTGACAGTACCTATAAAAAGTGTGCGTGCAGTTAACCATGGATGAGTGTCGCTTCTTAATCGATCAACTACTTGAAAAATAATTCTTCTTGTATAATTTTGAAGAAAAAAATGAGACTAAAAATGAAAGACCTATTTTAAACAATTTAAAAAAGGAATCAACAAAAGTAGTTCGATATTTTAAATTTTGTTGGTACAGTGAAAATCCTTGGTTATATTATGGTTGCAACAAAAATATACTGTATTGTTGGCCATGTCTTCTAGTTTCTACAGAAAAATGGGTGGACCAGGTTCACGATTTAAATAGTGTTGGATTTTTAAAAAGGAGACATGAAATTTCTCCGTTACCTACATGTAAGATGTATACCCAATTTGATTCAGTTTGGCAAAACAAAAATCAAAAGTTCTCTTAACAAAGCTTTTAAAGCAAATATTGCTAAACATAATGAGTTTGTTAAAAAAATAGATATATATATATATATATCCTTAGCACACTTATAATAGATACTGTATGTTTTTGGGCCAACCAAGAACTAGCGTTTCGTGGTCATTTTGAGTGCGACGACTCTGACAATCGAGGCAATTACAGGGAATTGTTAACATTAATTGCCAAAAAAGATCAAAAATGTTGTCAATATCTAGAAACATGAGTTTCAAGTGATATACAAAATGATATTATTGAAGCTACACTCACCGGCACAAAATTCCGCCACCCAAAATTTTTGATTAAGTTTGACAATTTATAACTTTATTATTTGTGCTCCGATTTTCACGATTCTTGCACCAATTTGTAGATACATGTATTCATATTGTTTGGTATTATTCCGGTAACAAAAAATTTTGCTTGCATGTCATTGGACAGGGGTGAAAGGAAGCGTTGTATTTTCTCCTAATTTTAAAAAATTCTGTGGAAAAATGGAATAGCTGATTTTGTTTCATAGTCCTGTCGTATTTTCCCGAAGGCATCACCAACATTTCGTTTTTTTAATTATCCGAATATCTTTTTTCTTGTAAGAGCTGTACCATTTTTTGTAAATAAAAACACTTACTCATACAATTGAGGTTGGATTGATAAGATTAGAATGGCCCACATGCAGCCCAGATCTCAATCATATTGAGCATTTATGGGATGAATAAAAAAAGCTATTTGCCGTCATCCTAGGCCTCCAGAAAATTTGGTACAGTTATGGTCCTGGTAGAGGAATATCGGGCCATTCGGCGTTGAGTAGTATGAAACAAAAGAGTATGAGAGTATGAAACAAAATCAGCCCTCCAATTTTTCCACAGAATTTTTTTAAGTTAGGAGAAAAAACAACGCTTACATTCACCCCCGTATAATGCCATCTAAGCAAAAAATTTTTGTTACCGGAATAATAGCAATTGACATCAATACATGTACCTACAAACTCGTGCAAGAATCTTGAAAATCGAAGTACAAATAATAAAGTTATAGATTGTCAAACTTAATAAAAAATTTTGCGTGGCGGAATTTTGTGTATATATATACATTTAGCCATATCTTCATTTTTTTAAATAAGATTTTTTGTATCTGGTTTTGGTAACACTTCAGAAAAAGTCACGCGTCGCCACTGCTACTTCCTTCCATCCGTACCACACGAGTTATTTTTTTTATCATCATCATCATTATCACTGGCTCGACAACTGTCTTTCTTCTTTCTTTCTTTCTCCCCTTCCTTGTACCCTAGCAGGGTGTCGGATTTGGGGTCGCTAATTTAGTTTACATTCACCCATCTCTTCCATTCTTTTCTGTTTTCCGCCATTATTTTTAATTCCTCGAGTGATTGTCTTTTAACTTTTCCCGCCTCTACTATTTGCTGTATCCATTTTTTCTTGGTCTGTCTCTTTTTCTTTTAACAATGTTCCTTGCTTCGTGGACTTTTCTCGTAATTCTGTTGGGTTGCATCTTCATCAAATGCCCATACCAATTCATTTGTCTCTTTTTTAGTTTATTCATTATTGGTTCTTGGTTGGCCATTCTCCTAATACGAGTAGTCTCTTTGCTTAATCTATCCCATTTTGTCTTTCCAACTATCCTTCTTAAATGTCTCATGTCCATTGCATTTATTCTGCTCTTATGTTTTTTCAGAATTGTCCAGTTTTCACTTGCATAGAGCACGGTCGGTATCACTATTGTTTTATACATATATGTTTATTTTTGTCTCTCTTGAATGTTCTCTTTTCCCCAGTATTGGGGCTAAGGCATAGTATAACTTGTTTGATTTCTTTGCTCTATTTGTTATTTCCCACTCTATTTTTCCGTCGTTAGTGATGATACTTTCCAGGTATTCGTAAGTTGTAACTATTTCCAGTTCTGAGTTTTTGCATTTTATTTTTATTTCATTATCTTCTTTGCCGTTGATTATCATTATCTTACTTTTTTCCTCGTTTATTTCCATTTTTAGCTCTTCTATTTCCTCTACCCATATATCCATTAGTTTCTGCATTTTGTTCTCGGAATCTGCTATTAGTACTATGTCGTCCGCATACATTAAGGACTCTATTGTTACCGGTTGTAACCTATGGTATCCTATTATTGTCTGTAGTTGGTTGGTTCTTGCTCTAGTTTTTCTTATTAATACGTTCATTACGATTATGAATAGCAAAGGGCTGAACTATCTCCTTGTTTAATACCTGTATTCCTATTAAATTCTTCTGATCGTTCCCCTGCTATTTGTACTCTTCCTTTTACCTCTTTGTAAGTACTTTCTATAATTTTTATCAATGTGTTTGGTACATTTATTTTCCTCAAGCATTCCCCTATAATTTGTCTTTCTATCGTGTCAAATGCTGCTCTTAGGTCTATGAATGCTAATACCAGTTTTCCCCCCGCGTCTAAGCATCTTTCGATTAGTTTCCTGATGGTATATATGTTGTCATTTGTTTGTCTTCCTGGTCTAAAGGCCGCTTGTTCATCTCCCAATTTCATTTCTACTTCTTGCCTTAGTCTTTTCTCTATTATTTTCGTATACATTTGAAAGCATACCGATGACAGACACATAGCTCTGTAGTTTTCGCAGTTTATATGTTCTCCTTTTTTGTATATTGGTACAATTATGTTATTCTGCCAGGCTCTAGGGATTGCTTGTTTTTCCCACGCCTCTTTATATATTGTCCATAGCCAGTTTATTCCCTCTTCTCTCATGTATTTTACCATTTCCGGTTCGATTTCATCATCTCCTCCTGCCTTGTCTATTTTTATGTTTGATATTCCTTCTGTTACTTCTTCTCTACTTATTTGATCTATCTCTGTGTTTTCTTGGCCTTCATTTATTACATTGTCAACCTGTGTTACTTCGGTATCAAATTTTTCCTCATAATATTCTTTCCATACCATAGCTATTTGTTCCGGGTTTATTTGAATTTGCATTGATCTGTCTCTTACTGCATTTATCTCCTTTCGTTTTCCCCCCTTCATGTGTCGTATTGTCATCCAAAAGTTTCTATTATTTGTTATATATCCTTGTATATATCCTTGTAGCTTTTCTCCAAATTCTTACCATGATTTTGCTTTTGCTTGTGTGACTGTCTTTTTTACCAATCGTCTATGCTTATAATATTCTTCTTTATCTTCTTCTAATCCCGTTTCGATGTATTTTTTCCATGCCATTTTCTTCTTTTTATTTCTGTTTTCACTTCTTTATTCCACTATCTTGTCCTTTTCAATTGATTATTACATTTTTTGATTCCACATACTTCAGCTGCTGTTTTCTTTAATACTTCCCTGTAAGTTTTCCATCTTTCTTCCATTGTCCATGTTTCTTTTTGGCACTCTATCTGCCTCAATCTTTTATTGGTTTCCTTCTTGTTCTCGCACACGTTCTATCTTTAGTTTGTTTACTTTTACTTTCTTGTACTCGTTTCTTTCCACCTCCTCTATTTTTTCATCCTTCAGTTTTGCAGTGACAAGCCTGTGTTGTGTGGACAGCTCTGGCTTTTTTTCCGTTACTATATTTTGTATTTTTTGTTCCAAATTTCTCATACATATATACTATATAGTCGATTAAGCTCTTTGCATTTCTCTCTTCAGCCACAAATGTATATTTGTCTTCAATGGTTTGTTCACTGAATGTGTTTCCTATTATCAGGTCATTCGTTTGGCAGAATTCTAGCATTTTAATTCCATTTCTATTTAATGTTTCTTCCCCATATTGTCCAATACATCCTAATCCCCTATTCACGTCCTTACCTACTCTAGAATTCCAATCTCCTAAGATTATTATTTTTTCTCTTGTCTCTCTTAACTTATCTAATGTTCTGCAACTTAATGGTTCGACAACTTAAAAAATAAAAATAAATTTAAAACTATATACATATTTACCTACTTGGGGTAACAATATGGAAAAACGGAAGAGAGACAACAAAGGAAAGAATTCTGATAGGCAAAAAACATAAATGAAATGTGATGGAAATAACGATTATTAACAAGAAAGGGAAGACAGCCTTCTGAAAATTGAAAGAAAAATAATGAGAACGATAGTGAGCCACAATGTATCAACAGAGGGAGAAAGAAGAATGAAAACAAATTCCGAAATTGAAGAAGAATCAAATAAGGGAAGAAATATTATCAGATACATAAAATCTCTTCGCTTAGAATGGATAAGACATATTACAGAGACGTCCACATTCAGATATATGTTGAGAAGGATGGTGACACCACTATGGCCCAGTTGTAGAAGAAGGTCTAGAAAAGGATAGCTGGGTGATTCAGAAGAAGATATAAGACCATTTCAATTTAAAGACTGGAAAGTTCAATGCAAGGGCAGGAAGAAATCGGAAAGAGTCACAACAGCAGCAAAGACTACAGCAAGCTATAAATCACATAGAGGAGAATCCACCTCACCCAAGAATAGGATTTTGAGCGCCATGGCATTAGCATTAGCTACAATCCTTATGGATTGTAGTGCTTAATGAATGAATGAAGGTATAAATATAAGAATCTAGAATTTAGGAGCTAATAGAATTAATTGCTCCTCGGGCTAAAGTAGATCTATATTAGATTATTTTTTAATGTTTTTATGAGAACTTAGCGCCGCCGTTAGTAGCAAATATGGAAGATTATAATAAGCATCTTCTTAGCCTTCTATCGTCCACGTTTGGACATAGGCCTCTCCCAACTCCTTCCATCGGTCTTTATCCTGAGCAACATATTTCCAATTCGTTCCGGCTACTCTTTTAATATCATCAACCCATCTCATCTGTGGTCTTCCTCTCGGTCGTTTACTTTGGTAAGGTCTCCAATGTTGTATCGTGGCATTCCAACGTTCACTCAACGAAAAAGGTACGTAATATCAATAAAAATGTTAATTCAGACAACAAACGCAATTCTTAAAATTTGTCCAATTCTTGGTTTTATTGGAACAACAAAGCGATGTTCATCAATTCATTATTTTCGTTAGTTGAGCCAATGTATTACGTTTATTGAATGGACGAACATTCATTATGTATACCATAATATCACTTTATTGATATTACGAACTCAGTTCATCGAGTCAACGAACACTATTTATTGAAACAATGAACTTTCATTATGTATACCATAATCTCACTTTATTGATATTACGAACTCTGTTCATTGAGTCAACGAACACTATTTATTGAAACAACAACGTCGTTAATTGACCGACGAAGACCATTCGTTGTGCCAATGCCAATAACAGTGTTATTTCTCCTAACGTATTTCGTTTATTTCTACAATTATTTCCGTTTATTGTTACAATTAATTCCGTTCATTGGCACAATAAATACGGTTATTCTTACAAGCAATTCTATTCATTCTTACAATCAGTTTCGTTCATTCCTACTATGAACGTATTTTATATTAATTACTGAATGCATTAGCCCAATGTATCATATTAATTGATTAATAATAATTTTTTAAATCCCCTTTTTTGTCCTTAACCTTTAGGACTTTACACTGTGTGATTTCTCATAATTATTATATCGCTTATACAGTGCACTGGAATAAGTGTTACACTCCCCCCCCCCCTTATTAACTTATTTATTTTTAGCACATAAGCAAAACGCTCAGACAGGTCGATTTTTAAAATTATCAAAGTATATTATAACATATATTATAACAATGTTTCGAACTTTACACCATCCCTCTTCAGGTGACAGGCGTAACTTTGATTTTTTTTTAATATGAAAGTACATCATGTGACAGCTCATTTAAAAGTGTTTGAAATGGTGATTTCAAAAATGTATAACACTTTAACCATTTTTGAGAGTGCAGGGGCAAAATTTCGATCGAATTATTTTTAAACGCATTAATTTTTTTGGAATCCTGAGAAAACTAATAAGTATTTTTGAAAAATTTAACCGCAGAATAAAAGACTACATTATTACTGAGGGCTGAAAGTCCCTTAGAATAAACAAAAAGTTTCTTTTGAATAGTATATTTGAAATATAAAAATCATACTAAATTTTCTCTTTTTCACCCCTGTGACTTATTAAAATAATCATTATAGAAGTTCTCAGGGACGTCAGACCCTCGATAATACTGTAATATTTTATTCTGCGTTTAAATTTTCAAAAATACTAATTATTTTTTTCATTCAGGATTCGAAAATTCATTTTCAGTTCATCTTATAAATAACATCACAAGACAATATTAAAAGTAAACACTTACAAACATAAGACACTGACAAGTTTATTTTTAATTAGAATGTTCTCCCGTATTTACCTTATCAGAAAAAACTTACTTTTATTCAAATATAAAAAATAAGTAATATCTTATCCTTATCTTCCTTCCACTACGGACTACACTTGGAAACAAAATGCAATTATTATTCGGCACTTTCAAGGAAAAGCCGTTACATTTCAAATGGTCAAGCAAAACATTTATTGTCTCAACAACCACGATTATTGTCACAATTAACGCATTGATTGTGGGAATTAAAGGCAGTAGTAGATTAATTAATGCATTCGTTGGCACAACAATCAGTGTACATCTATTCAATAATCATATATTACTCTATATTAACAACATTTGTACATTGTTTTAATGAAATCTGTACGTTGTCACGATAAACCAAGGTAATTGCTTGTCATCTACGAAATCAAGAACGTGAGTTGCTGCCACAATTATTAACAGTATTTATTAAATATACGAAACTAAATTATTGGCTGAATAAATTGAGTGTTATTGATTAATGTACTCTAGTTATTCTCACAATTATTATTCAATCATTGTGACAATAACCAAGTACATTCGCCAATGTCTAAAAGTTCGTTGAAACAACAAATTAAATTGTTGTGAGAACGAAATACTATTCAATAATCACTGTTAATCAATATTACGAACTAAATTTTTTTGAGTGTTGGTCTTTTTGTCTAACAGTGTGGCCTGCAAAGCTCCATTTAAGTTTGGCAACTTTTGTTGTTATGTCCTCGACTTTTGTTTTTGATCTTACCCAGTCGCTCCTCTTTTTATCTGACAGTCGTATACCTAACATTGCTCTTTCCATAGCTCTTTCTGTTGTAGCTAGTTTATTCATATTTGCCTTGGTTAGGGTCCAGGTTTGACACCCATATGTCATGATAGGAAGGATGCACTGGTTGAACACTTTGGTCCTCAAATATTGAGGTATTTTGCGGTTCTTAAGTATCCAACCAAGTTTTCCAAATCCTGCCCATGCTAGTCTTGCTCTCCTATTAATTTCCGCACTTTGGTTTTCTTTGTCAAGTTTCAGGATAATAAGCATAAATTTTAAGAATATGAATATTAATCAACATTGAAAAATCAGGATAAGTTCTTATGCGCATCAATTTGATTAATATTATATTATCGGTTATATTATAATAGGGTCATGATGAAAATTCTCCGTAGTGAGGAACCAGAAATAGAAAAAAACTGTGTTTTCTCCATGATCGCAAAGTAATATATAATCCAGAATACTCCTTTCCGTTCCTAATCGTCACTACTTTCTATCTTGTCAGTTTTGATCCCTAAGATTTCTTCCAGCCATCACCCTGGCAATTAATTTCATCCATGTTACTGCCGGTCTTCCTCATTTCCGTTTCTCTGTGGGTTTCTAAAATTTTTTTGACGATAATTCAGCTTTCTTTCATTCGTATCACGTTCGTACTATACAAGCAGGAGCGGATACGGGAGAGGGGGGTCAACGGGCACATGTACCCCCCTATTGTATTTGGTCTATTAAGTATTTTTTATTATTTATTATTTTTTTCTGTTAACTCTAAACTTTAAGCCATCAGTACAACACTAAATTACACAACAACCGCTTCCAAAGAATTAAAAGAAGCCATAAAATCTAATAAAACACCCTTCTCTGAAAAATAATCTGCAGGCGCATTTGTTTGGGTACCGGTGGAACCATAAACAACGGATATATTTTTCTCAATTCAAAGAATAACAAAAATGATATTTTAAAATGCAAATACATTACACTGGGTATGAACCGTATCTCATGAAAAGCCACGTTTCAAATTTGCGATACAATAAAGATATAAAAATTTGTATTTTACTAGATAATTCATGCGTACCTACCCATTGATGGTAGAAAGGTTAATCTTTATGGTAAAGAACGACCAGTGAGATTAATAGTCGTGAATTGTCTATCAATCCTTTTGATACCGTAGGTATCTGGGATTATATAGTGTATTTTATCCTTAGAGTAAGTGTGAGTCGTATGGCTAAATCTGGAAAATATAATATTTGCATCATCACAGGCTCGACAACCCTCTTTATGTCTTAGCCTGTTCCGAGATCCTTCTCAATTCCGATCTGTTTCGTGCTTTTTTTTACAATTTTCCTATTTTTGAGGTTGTTATATCATTTTCTATTTGTTAATATGTATCTCAAATTCGATGTGTCTCTTGTTTCTTTCTTACTGGCACTTGTTTGCTTATTTTGTTATTTGATATTTCGCCTTTTTCCATGTTTTCTATATGTCCCATCCAACGCAGCCATCCTGTTTTAATGAGTGTTACGATATTCGGATCCTGGTATATTTTGTATCGATGAAAGATGAAAGTAGTTTTTTGCTAAATTGCATTTTCTTTTGAGCCTTTGTATATGTGTCACAACATTTTTCTTTCAAAGGTGGCTGATTATCTTTTCTTACTTTTAGAGAAGGTTTAGGTGAGTATCGGTCTTATTAAGATTATATACTTGATGCGCTCAGAGCAACAGTGGCCTAACCCACAAATTGAACATTTTCAGATTAAAATATCAATAAAAGCAGCAACATTAAATCTTCGGATTAACAAGAGTCTACACAACCTCTATATTTGGCTAAATACATCATTTGTAGCGCCATCCCATAAGCATAATGTAAATACGAATGCAAAGATTTCATTTATCTCAAAATTTCGTTTTTGGGGTTAGGCCACTGTTGCTCTGGAAGCTAGGACAAATAATCCCCGGACAAATAATCCCTGCAAAAAGTCCCCATAAATTATACCTGGACAAAAAATCCCCAAAAAAAAAATCCCCACAAAAAATCATTACAAACAAATAAATAATTACCACAATTTTTTTTTAGACAAAATCTTCTTCTTCAAATGCAAATCCACTAATGGATGTTGGCGATCACATTTTCCATTAACTCTCTGTTTCTTGCAATGTGGATCAGTGATTGTATGTCGGTGATCCCTGTCCATTGCCTTATGTTTCGGAGCCAGGACATTTTCTTGCGTCCTATTCCTCTCTTGCCTTCAATTTTACCCTGGATTATAAGTTGAAGGAACTGGTATTTTTCGTTTCGCATGATGTGACCCAAATACGCCGTTTTTCTTTTCTTGATGTTTTCGAAAAGCTGACGTTCTTGGTTGATTCTTTTAAGGACATCCACATTTGTGACTTTCGCCGTCCATGGTATCTTTAGGATACGGCGATAAAGCCACATTTCGAAGGCTTCTAATCTGTTTATATCCCTCGTTTTGAGTGTCCAGCCCTCTATGCCATATAGCAGCACCGACCACACGTAGCATTTAGTAAACCTTAGTCTCAGTGTAAGGTCGAACTCTGAGCAGCTCAGTACCTTCCTGAATTTTACGAAAGCTTGTCGAGCTTGCTCAATGCGACATTTTACTTCCCTGTCCGATGCCCAGTCTTCAAAAAGCCACGTTCCTAGGTATTTGAATTTGCTCACTCTCTCAATGGACTTAGTATTCAGTGTTATGGTGGAGTTTTCAAATGCATCCAAGTTTCTGGAGATGATCATGAATTTGGTCTTTTGGTATTAATCTCTAATCCCATATTCGCTTACTGTATTCTCCGATTATAGTGACAAGTTGTTGAAGATCTGCTATGTTGTCGCAAATTAAGACAGCATCATCAGCATATCGTATGTTGTTGATTAATACTCCATTCACTTTGATTCCCATCTCTGCATCTTCCAAAGACTCTTGAAATATGGCTTCCGAATAAATGTTAAATAAAAGAGGGGAAAGCACACATCCCTGCCGAACACCCCTTCTTATATGTATGGATTTGGATATAGAATTGTCTATTTTTAATTGTGCTGCCTGATACCAGTACAAGTTTTCAATGCATCTTATGTCTTTTTGGTCTATATCAAGCTTCTTGAGGATCTGCATTAACTTGTGATGTTGGACACGATCAAACGCTTTCTCGTAGTCTAGAAAGCACAGGAATACGTTCTTCCTCTGATCGTAACAATTTTGGACCAACACCTGTGTTGCTACTATTGCTTCTCTTGTTCCCAAACCTTGCCTAAACCCAAACTGAGAATCACTGATGTCCCATTCACATTTTTTGTATAATCTTTGATGTAGTATTTTTAAGAATATTTTTAAAGTGTGACTCATCAGGCTAATGAGTCTGTGATCCTCACATCTTTTTGCATTGACTTTTTTGGGTAGGGGAATAAATGTAGAGAGCAACCACTGCTGAGGATAGCAACCAGTTTCATAAATAAAATTAAATATTTTATGTAGTGCTGAAATTCCCCTTTCATCTAGTAGTTTGAGTATTTCTGAAGGGATTTCATCAGGTCCAGGTGCCTTATTGTTTTTTGAATATAATATTGCCTTTTCTATTTCCTCTTTAGTAATTGAAGGGCCAGTCAGCTGGTCGTCTGTATAAACTTCACTCATGGGTCTTTCGTCATGAAAGAGCTCCTGAATATAGTTTTCCCATATATGAATTTTCTCTTTTTCACCTAGCACAACCTGGTTATCCTGATTAACTATAATAGTTGGTCTTCGTTTTCTGTATATTCCAGCAGTCTCCTTAAGCTTTTTATGTAAATTCCGATCGTCGTGCTGTCGTTGTAAATGTTCTAGATCGATACATTGTTGCTTAAGCCATTCATTTTTTGCTATTCTTATCTTTGCTTTTATTTGCCTGTTAATGTTTTTATACATATTGCTGCCATCTGGGTCATTCTTGTGTCGTCGTCGTTGCTTTTCATGATGTCTGTTACAGCACTTGTAATCGTATTCCATGTTGGTGTTAGATCTTCGGTAATGTTTGTCGTCAATATTTGAATTTGTGTGTTTATTTCATTACTTATTTCTGCTTGTATCATTGGATCTTTCAGTTTATCCAATGCGATCTGTTGTTGAGTTTCAGGCTTGTTTTTGCATGAAAGAGCGATCTTTATGACGGCAACTAATAGTACATGGTCAGAAGGCACATCTGCTCCAGGATATGTGCAAGCTCTTTTGACAGTTGTGCTGAATCTACCGTTGATGCGAATGAAGTCTATCTGATTTCTTATTATGTTCTGAGCTCTATCGGCTGGAGATTTCCAAGTATAAAGGCGACGGGGGTGGAGTTGGAACCATGTGTTGGTAACTCTCATGTTTTCTTCCTGACAAAATTGTACAAGTCGGTCACCCCTTTCGTTCCTTGTTCCAAGACCATAAGGTCCAACTACGTCTTCAAAGCTGCCTTTCCCTATTTTGGAATTAAAATCTCCCATAATTATGTTAACATCATGTTTCTTTGTCAATTTAAGCAATTCTTTGATTTCACTATAAAAGTTTTCCACCTTTTCATCTGCTGCATCTGCAGTTGGTGCATAGACCTGTATGATGTTGAGATTATTTGGCTTCGCTTCAAGTTTTACCAAGGCTGTGCGGTCGGAATATGGTACAAACTCTGTGACAGCTCTCATCAATTTTTTACTTATCATAATCCCGACGCCTTTTCTATGATCGCGGTCGTCATTGCCTGAGTAAAAGAATGTTCCGCTCTTAGACAAAATATCTCCACAAAAAATCGACTTAAATGTTTTTCAGCCTCATTGTATGAGAGTTATAGCAATCTCCTTGAAACCGCTTTTCGTCACGAAAATAATGATTAGCAATTAAAATTGAGCACGAATTATTGTAATTTCCATTTACAAATTTCGAATTGCAATTCCATGCAGAAAACTTAAAATTTTACATAACAAAAAAGTGTAAGTTTTTTCAAAAATCGTGGAAGATAATGGGGAATGAGCTATCATAGGCTGTGGTAATCATATTGCAATTACATATTTGCTTAAATCTTTTGCTCACTCTGCTTTGAATAACTATGTATGTTCAAAACATTGCCTGTTCGTGGTGCTTTTCAGGACCTACTGGTCTTGAAAACTATCGTTTTCCGTAAACATATTTATTCATCAGTTTCAATTCAATGCAAGAAAATATTTTGAAAACCTGCTTCAAAAGCCTTCAAAAGCTATGCCATGTATGTTTCATGCAGTGTTGCCAATCGGCGGATAATTATCCGATTTGCGTACCTTTTTGAGAGTTGTCGTATCTTCTTCGTACCTTTAAATAAATCGGATATTTGCGTATATTTTTCAGTGTATCTACCATCTACTAAATCTTTCTCATCCATATATTCCCAACACCAACAACACATTAATTTTCTTTGGTTCCACCCAAATTTTTATACTGGATGAATGTTAGTGACATCCGACATCCGATACTTTTCATCTTTTGGGGATTTTTTATTCGCAATTTTTTGTGGGGATATTTTGTCCAAAAAAATTTGTGGGGATTATTTGTCTGGGATTTTTTGTGGGGATTTTTTATCCGAGGATTATTTGTTCGTGGATTATTTGTGGGGATGTTTTGTCTGGGGATTTTTTATGCAGGGATAATTTGTGAAGATTTTTTGTCCGGGATTATTTGTCCGGGGATTATTTGGTCCGAACCCCCTTACATCCACCTTAAAACATATCCGTCCTTATCTAAATGTCAAAAATCGGCTTTCAAACAGTTTTTGTACAAAATAATTCCTTTAACTTAAAAATGACTTAATAGTTTTTTATATAAGGATACGACTTTTTATTTCAATTTGAGTTTAACCGTTTAGTATTAAACACATATGGGAGAAGATAATCTGACAAGCCTCCGCCCGGAAGGTTTGTTAAAAACGAAAGGAACAATGAAAATAAACTTTCATAGGAGTGCCGAGTTTTCACGCCTATCAAAACATGAAATCCATCGCTGAATGACTTTTTTTGTATCCCTATGTTGGAGCTCAAAGGTCTAGTCGTCTTTTGGCAAATGTGCGCCTCATTGTCCAGTGGCGGTCGTCAACGGCCCTTGCTAACTCGGTGATTTATGGACGTGTATGCCGGTCAAATTTTTGATTTACTGTTTTCAAAATAAACGAGAACGCATGGACGTAGGTACAGGCATCAACAACATATTCATGTTTATCATTTCCGACCAAAAATTTGAAACTATTCAAACACTTCATTTTTGCCATTTTTAATTTTTACTATGGGACATTCACTAACAAATTATAACGAAAATTACAGAACTTGGAACATAATAAGCTTTAGACATTTTTTTGGGAAATGAAATAAAAAGTTTACAAAAATTTTAGGAAATTAAATATTTGCAGCAAATATTCTTTTGCAACAATCGACGTTAATAAAGCATTTTGACAAGACTACATATTATTGTATCCCATTTAATTTAGTGTGATTAAAGATAGGCCAGACAATGAAGCATTAAAAACCTACCAAATTTCCGTCTTCTTCTAAAAGTGCCTGTCTTCTGGAGATGTTGGCGACCACATTGACCCATCTAATTCTATTTACGGCAGCTCGAAATAGATCAGTTGACGTTAGACCAGTTCACTTTCTAAGATTGGCCAGCCAGGATATACGTCTACGTCCAGGGCCTCTCCTACCCTCAATCTTGCCTTGTAGAATCAACTGTAGCAGTCGGTATTTTTCATTAGGCATAATGTGGCCGAAGTAAGCCAGTTTTCTGTTCTTTACGGTGTTAATTATTTCTTTGTATTTTTTTAGCCTATAGAGAATAGTTATATTAGTTGTGTGGTGTATATATGAGACCCTCAACATACGTCGGTAGCACCACATTTCAAACGCCTCTAACCGTTTTATGGCATCTTCTGTCAGGCTCCAGCTTTCAACTCCGTAGAGGAGGACACTAAAGACGTAACATCTAAGAATTCTTATGTGTATATTGATACTTAAAGACAAGTTGCACATAATTTTCCTAAGACTGTTAAAAAGAGCTTCTGGCTTTTTCTATACGAGTTTTAATTTCGTAGCTATTATCCCAAGTATCCTTAATGTTGCTGCCGAGATAGTATCTTTTCTGTACTCTCTCTAGGAGTGTATTGTTTATAGTTCAGAGAAATAAGGAAAAAATAGCCGGTTGGTGAGACAACCCCCTCCAGGCCGAAACCAAATTTTTTGAGTAATATGTACATCTATAATAATAACCTATATATTTCCTGCAGCCGATGTTGATGATATACATAGTTATAAACAAATGAAGATCAAAAAACGGTAAATTTTCGCTTTTTTCGTCTATTACTAAGAAAATAGGCATTTTAAACCAATTTGAGAGTAAGAAACTCATAAACGGTATAAAAAACTTCAATATGGCGTTTGCTTAATATGTCTATCCTTATTGGTTGCTTAGAAAATTGCAAAATAAATAATAAATTTTGAGTTTTTATAAATATTTATAACTTATGTAAAAATTAACTTAGAACCTTCTTATTACACGGAATGTTGAGACTTATGGTGCTTAATTCATACCCTAAATTTCGAAGAAATTGGTCAAATAGTTTAAAAGTTATTTAATTTGTTTATTCCAAATTTATTTTTTTGCAACACTGTAAGTCAGAAAATGATGAAGCTACAGTAATACTTTGGATAGTTTATGGAAGAAGGAAATTTACAGTATTAATTTAATTAAAAAAAATTACAAAAAATAATTATAAATATTGCAAAATTATTTTGCAAAAACATGTGAATTAAATAAATGGGGGGGCTAACTTTGTCCCTAATTGTCCTAGGACAGTTGTTTTTCTTTCCAAATGTGTATAAAAATTCAGTCTTTCTAAATATGAAAAAATAATTTTTCTACAGGTAATGGTTAAAAAGTTATTCTAATTGTTTATAAGTAAGCAAAAAATCGACATGTTCTTTCAAAATAATTTTACACTATTTAAAATTATTTTTTGTCATTTATTTTTAATAATGGTAATAGTATAAATGTTCTTCTTTCATAAACTGTCCGAAGTATGATTGTAGCCTCATAATTTTCTGACTTGTAGTGTTGCAAAAAAAAATGAATTTGGGATAAACAAATTAAATAACTTTTAAACTATTTGACCAATTGCTTTGAAATTTAAAATATAATTTAAGTACAAGAAGTATCAGCATTCCCTATAATAAGAAGGTTCTAAGTTAATTTTTACATAAGTTATGAATATTTTTAAAAACTCAAAATTTATGATTTATTTTGCAATTTTCTAAGCAACCAATAAGGATGGACATATTGAGCGAACGCCATATTGAAGTTTTTTATACGATTTATGAGTTTCTTACACTCAAATTTGTTTAAAGTGCTTAACTTTTTGGTAATAGACGAAAAAAGCGAAAATTTTGCGTTTTTGATCTTCATTTGTTTATAACTATGTATATCGTCAAAATTGGCTGCAGGAAACATATAGGTTAATAATATAGATGTCCATACTACTCAAAAAATTTGGTTTCGGCCTGGAGGGGGATGTGTCACGAGAAAAATCTTATTTCTCTGGACTATTACGGTAATTTGGGCGTTTATGTTGGTGTTTTTACTAATGATCATTATTTTTGTCTGCTTACAGTTTAGTTTTAGGCCGTATTTGTTACATGTTTCTACAACATTATCCATGATCCTTTGGAGCCCCTGCGCTCTATCTGCCAGCAATACTGTATCGTCTGCATATCTAATATTATTTATAAGTTGTAAATTTACTGCAATACCATCTTCTGATTCGTCCAAGACTTCTCTAAAGATGTTTTCAGAGTATATGTTAAATAATGCTGGTGACAGTATGCAACCCTGTCTAACTCCTTTTTCGACTGTGAAGATTTCGGACAGTTCATTTTAGAATCGAACTGTTGCTTTTTGTTGGAGATATAAGTTTGAGATGAGTCTTATATCCTTACCAAATTTCCGTAGCAAGATGAATCGCTATTCAACTTTTTGCATTCTAATCGGGAAAGTCAAAAGTTGTTGAACAAAATTCATGGTGGTAAAAGAATGAAAATTGCGTTTTGTACATAAGGAAAATGCATAGAAAATTAACAATTTATAACTCGGAAAATATCAACAGGAATGATTTTAATTTTGTTATTCGGGGTTTTCGATGGCACTGAACACAAATATCATATTTGAAATATGATAATGACACGACGATGGTCCTCGAGCTACCTGGTGCTCAGGGTGGACCTCGTCTACTGGAGTTTCATGTTAATTTCATTCATCATAGAGATAGCAGAAAATTCTAACCACAAAGTAGTCGTTGTGTCAGAAGCTACCGATGTTCTAGCACTTGTTATTGATCGCACTCAAACCAATTCTAAAATTTTCTTTCTGAAACCGGCTCGACCAACCAAAGCCGAAGAAGTATATTCTTCGAAAAGTTTGAATAACATCCCATCTGTTTGGGAACTTATTTTATTTTTACATGCTTTGTAGGTTGTGATACAGTTTCTCCAAGTTCTTTCAAGGAAAAATTAAATTTTTCAAAACGTTTTAAAATAATCCCAACCTTTCCCAGGAAGAACAACATTTCAAAAAAGTTGGTCTGAAAACTTGACTTAGAAAACACTCCACCTCGATATTTGGCAGTTTTTATGAAATTTTAAGGAAATGACGAAACAGGTCGATTTTTGATCTAAGGCGGACACATTTTTACGGTACATACATTTGTCATTTGTCAAACCCTCCCTTCCATTTCCCTCACCCCTTATATTTAAATAGGAAACAGGAATCGTGTGCTAGCTCCTTTAAAAGGTCATTTAATTCTCTATTCAGTAATATAAACATTAAAATAATTATTTATACAGGGTGTCCAAGAAAAGAATATTTTAATTAAATTAATTAATACAAAAAGAAGAATGTATGTAATTTAATTAATTCAAAATACATTCTACTGCTGTCACAAAACAGAAAAAAATGTTTTTGGTAGGTTGAATATTGAATTTAAGCGAAAAACAATATTTATTTGTCAAATAAACAGTTTTTCTCTGTTTTCTGTCAGTAGTAGAATGTATTTTGAGTTAAATAAATTGCATACATTCTTCTTTTTGAGTCAATTAATTTAATTCAAAATAATTTTTCTTGGACATCCTGTATAAATAATTACGTCGATGTTAATATCACTGAATAGAGAATTGAATAACCATTCAAATGAGGTAGCACACGACCCCTATTTCCTATTTAAAAATAAGGGGTGGGGGAAATGGAAGGGAGGGGGTTGACAAATGACAGATGTATGTACCGTAAAAATGTGTCCTCCTTAGATCAAAAATCGACCTCTTTCCTTTTTTTCTTATTTCCTTAAAATAAAATAAATACTGCCAAATATCGAGGTGGACTATTTTCTTTGGCCCACTCTGTATATTTTCCATGCATTTATAATTATAAATATATATAAATAAGCCACAATTAAATTGAAAAAAAATAATTTTATTAACGTTTCAACGCCCAAATCAGGTGTCGTTGTCAAAATACAAAATATTACTAAATTAAACAAAAATGTTGTTGCTTAGTAAAAAAAATTATACATTTTAAAGTAGAAGACTTTAAAATGATATTGCTAATATTTATGAGTTGCGTTCCTGGGACGACTTTACGACGAATATAGTTCATTCGATTACATGAAATCAACCCCAACTCAAGAATATCCGCCACAAAAAAAAAATCATAGCATGTGATCTGTCTTTAAAAAGACAACCAAATGCAACGGTGACAGTAAAATTCTCGCGTTGGGAATTTCATAGTAAATCACGAGGGAATCAAATTTACTATGGAATCCCCAACGCGAAAATTTTACTGTCACCGTTGCATTTGGTTGTCTTTTTAAAGACAGATCTATGATTTTTTTGTGGCGGATATTCTTGAGTTGGGGTTGATTTCATGTAATCGAATGAACTGTATTCGTCGTAAAGTCGTCATAGGAACGCAACTCATAAATATTGGCAATATCATTTTAAAGTCTTCTACTTTAAAATGTATAATATATGTCTAAATTTAATTGCCGATTAAATTGCAGATTAAATAAATTATTAGAAGAATTTTTTACTAAGCAACAACATTTTTGTTTAATTTAGTAGTATTTTGTATTTTGACAGCAAAAGGGCGTCGAATCGTTAATAAAATTACACAGGCCAACGATGAAAAAACTTTTTTGATAAGATTACCTCTATCTTATGTATTTTAGTGTGCTGAGTCCGAAAAGCATATTAAAAATGCTGTATCACCCACCATTCTTGCACAATTTAACATTTAAAATTGCATAATTACCTTTGAAACCAAGATGACTACTAAGTAAAAAGAAGCTTGTATTGCATTCAAACAAGTTTTTGACCAAGTTTTTAGGTAATGTGAAAACGACCTTATATTAGCTAATTTATTAGATAAGTTTTTAAGATATTAGATAAGATTTAAGATTTGGGATGTTAAATGAGCCTCAAAATCCACCTTTTGCATAACCATCTTGCCTTTTTTCCCTGAAAATCTGAGTGATGTTAGTGAAGAACAAAGCTAACGATTCCACTAGGATATCAAGGTGATGGAGAAACGATAGCAGGGACGTTGGAACAATAATGTGATGGGTGATTACTGTTGGTCACTTCATCGGGAACAACAGAGTGCCTCGCATAGGAGAAAAAGCTACTTCAGAAATTTTAAATAAAAAAGAGAAAGAAAATACAAAAGCATTTACTTGTGAAATGATTACACAGACCTATACTATTACAAAATAAGAATTAGATAAAAGGTTTTATTCTAATAATGTATTATTTTAATGTATTTCTTTTCCAAATTATTATAATGTTTAATAAACACAGTGTCATATTGTGGGAAAACTATGGGTGATACGTAAAATCTAATTTCAGATTCTTTTTTAGCGCCCAAAAATACATAGGATTCACATAAATTTGTAAGAAAAGTTTTATAAATTTTTTTTTTCTACGAGCGTGCAAAAATGTCTACTTTCGCGCACGCATTTTAGTTTAGAAAGTTTCACTTTTCCGCACGCGTGTTACTTTTCCGCACGCGGTTTTTACTTTTCCGCACGCGTGTTAATTTAGATATGTTAATATGGCCTTAAAGCAATTATAATACAAGCAATAAACTAATATTTAGATATTATTTACTAATTTATTTCAAATATATCTTATTGTGTTCCTGTTTTAATGAAATTAACGCAACAATTAGATGAAATAAAATTATTTTGACATAATATTCGAAAGTCAAATCGGTAGACAATAACAGTCGTTTTGAATCATCGTCATGGAAACCAAGATCGTCGTCATGCTAACTAATTATATTGAAAGTTTGGTTTTGACAACTTTGTCAAAGAATTAATTTGTGATGTATTTTCATATTAATTAAATTAATTGATTAAGATTTGGTAATTTTTTAAAGACTCTTAGAAAAAATATTGTTCCTAACTCTTGCAGAAAGTCTCTTTTTCCACACTCGACTTCTTGCCGAACTCCCGCTTCGCGTCATTCGGCAAACTGCAGTCGCGTGCGGAAAAGAATGACTTTCTGCACTTGTTAGGAAAATAACTATTTGTTGGCTTGTGTTATTTTTTTAATTTAATTGTGGCTTATTTCCCATCTAAATAGTTAATTATAAAAATACCACAAGGACATAGCTTCGGAACAACTTAAATATAATATATGACGATATTAAATTTTGACAACGGTTTTATTCCGAGTTGAATTAGCTTCAAAGTAAAAATTTTGGCTCTAATTTTATTTTCTTAAAATTTCTCTTATCCTCGCAAAGTTAAGTCGACACTTAAGTAATACACTTTAGCTCATCAGCACGCAACACACATTAGCCTGTAGTATAATTAGCAGATACCTACGCCCCTGAGAACACAAAAATTACATTCGATAATGACCATTATGCCTTGGAGGAATGTTTTTGAACCGCACGATGGCAACTATGAAAAGTTTACAATGTGCTAAACACAAGTGCTACCCAAAATGCCCTGTCGTAAAAAGATTATCGGTTGGACTCCCATTGCCCACCTTTTTGGCTTCTTAAAATATATAATGTACTTCTGAGTATCTAAATAGAAGTATAATTGAAATTAGTTACATGTAATGCAACACTGAAAGATAAAAATACAGTGAGGTGAGCAAATATTTGAAATCAATTTTTTAAAAATAAAATATCTAATGAAAGCACTTGATAATGAAATAAGTGGAACCTCGATAAGTCGGATTAATCGGGACCGCCGCCGATCCGGGTTATTAAAAATCCGGGTTAGCCGGAGAATATGGTAAAAATTAATAAAATACGATTTACTTACTGATAAACTCCATTATAATTGCAAAAAAAACAAGAAATACATATGTACACGTACAGTACATCTAAATTACGTACAGTTGTATGCAGTATTGTTCATTCCTTGGTAAAAAACTCAAACTGAAAAAATGATTGTTAAAAATCGGTCCGGGTTAGCCGGATTTTCGGGTTATCGGAGGCCGACTTATCGGGGTTCCACTGTAACACAATATTAATGAACAAATACTTCTTCTTCTTCTTTTTGTATAGACATGAGTCTGTCTGTTTTTTCAATGTACCTCCAGTAAGTTATCGTTCCATCGTTTTCGTGGTCTTCCCACTGATCGTCTTCCTATTGTGGAACCCTCTCTCGCTCTCCCTACTACTCTATTTGTTGTCATTCGGATTATGTGAGTAGGGTCATTCCAAAGTAAATCTTATCCCTTCGAGAAAAATGTTGAAGAATTAGAAAAAACCATTTTTTTTATTATCAAATGGTTCTTTTTGTATGAAACTTTTTAGTGTTCATTGATAATTCATAACATTAGTATACGTTAAGGTTTTTCAAATCGTTTTTGCGTCATTAGCTCAAAAAACCTAATTATAATTTGGATAAGACGCACTTTGGAACAACGCAGTGGATAAGACGCTTTTTGGAATAACAATAATGTAGACAAAGGAAGTAGTGTGAACGAATATTTTTATTCGAAACAATAATCTTATACCTAAAACAGATTTTGGCTAAAATAACAATAATATTATGGTCACATATAAGCTAAAAAACAAAAACACTAAACACATTTTTTAGTTATTAAACTCTTAATTCAGCAGGTTCTGGAAAATAACTTTCGCAGTAATCTCTCTCTATTTCTTCCTCAGTGTTAGGCTCAGTGATGTTATTTGGAGCAACATTAACTTCTTCCATAAAGTTTTTAAAAAACGAACACTCAGGATTGTTTTTCCATTCCGAACCAAAGTGACTTTTTAATAAAATATCAATATCTTTAATTTTGGCATTTTTAACTTAAACTCCCTTTGGCAAATCATACAGTACCATTTTTGAAATATTTTTTCCACGTTTCCAGAGAGACAATGATTGACAAAGGTCACTACTGTAATATTCTTCTCCTCTTACTGTAACATCTCCTTCATTCTTTTTTTCTACAATGATTCACTTACAGCGGGATATTTTAAAATGCCAAGATTGCACACCTTTGAGACATTCCTTTGCAGATCAAAACGATCAAGTGGCTAAAAATCGGAGGCAGCCATTGGCTGACAGGATAAGGCTCGCTTTGAGATGACACTGCTCGTGGATAACGCGCATTTTGGAAAGATGCGCAATATTTAGACTTGTTTTATATAGAACAAGAAGCGATTTGCAACAATATTTTGTTATAATAGTATGTCCAAATCAATGGTACAGCGATATTCAGTGCCAACTTAATTTTTATAAAAAATGGATAAGACTCACTTTGGAATGACCCTACTCATGTGGTCATTCCATTCTACTCTTCTGTTTCTTACCCAGTTATTAATGTTGTCCACCTGGCATCTCCGTCGTATATCTGTACTTCTAGCTCTGTCCCATAGAGTCTTTTCATCGATTTTTCGAAGGGTTTTATATATTATTATCCTGATGTATTCTCTGCTTGGATCTTCCACAAATAATACACAATAAATAACTTTTTATTAAGTTCACGTCTTAAATCAATTATTCATCAAATACACTATATATCAATATTATTTAATCAACAACTCAAAATATTCCCGATGCCATGTTAAATATTTAAAATCGTCACTGTCTGACTGACAGTATTCTATTTGACCGAGTGCGTTGTAAGTTGTAAGACAAAGATAGATTTGGAAAATATTACCACGGACATTGTATTCATTTTTTTCGAATCCTGAAAAAATCAATAAATATTTTTGAAAAATTTAAACGCTGAATGAAAGACTAAATTATTACCGAGGGCCGAAAGTCCCTTAGAATAAATAAAAAGTTTATTTTGAATGAGATATTTGAAATTAAAATTCACACTAAATTTTCTCTTAGTTTTTCACCCCTGTAACTTATTAAAATAAAGATTATAGAAGTTCTCAAGGACTTTCAGACCTCGCTAATAACTTAATCTTTCATTCTGCGTTTAAATTTTCCAAAAATACTTATTAGTTTTCTCAGGATTAAAAAAAAATGAATCCCCATTTGAATAGCATTGCAGCCGAATCTTCACAACCCATTAGGTTCCCATAACGCTTTAGTAACTGCAAATTTAGCATCTTTGCCTCCCCTACTATATTGGTTTATGCTAAAATTACGTTAGTATTATTTAAGCCCATATCATCCAAAATCTGTTTTCTCAGATAAAATCTCTTTTGTCCCTTATTTGAACTATCATTGACAGGTTTATATTTCCTTAAGGGTCAGTTAAAATTAACAAAAGCTCCACAAGAGCACTGACAATTGATTAAGAAAATGTCAAGTTCTATGAGTACAAAAGAAATGTGCACAAGTGTATCCGGCTAGTAAACAGATGATGTAAGTGGTTGAACTCAGAGGAGCATTCGAAAGTCAACAAGATTTTATAAATAACAAGCTGAAAATGCGAGCATTATCATAACGAATACTTTGTTTATATACGTATTTAAATTCATAATATAGAAAATTGCTATTACGAAAAGCTGTTTAGAATTAAAAATTATGTTTTGATGTGCAAATATATCATTCTAATTTAAATGTAGTGAACTATAAAGATACTTTACTCGAAATACATATTTTTTACATACCTCGTATAAAATTAATAAAATTTGATTCATGATGGTTGCATCATAAATCTTAGACCAAGAAGAGATTTATATGAAGAATAACTTTTCTTCGTCAAATTAAAAATACAAGAGTTATAAATGAAAATGATGTTGGTATCCATAATTTGAGAAAATTCGTCAAATATTTTTTTCCATTAGAAGGATGTAATTTCATATATCAGAACATACTTTTTTATTCCAAACCACATTTTAAATAACAATTTTCCAATATTGTAAAATAAATAATACATACATGATAAAGATACTTTTTACTGATGAACTTTACTTGGATCTACAGACCGAGCGAGTCTCGTAAATTCCACGGATTTGCGCCACGCTTCACGCAACCGTATTTACGTACTTGTATTTTGAGTTGTGTGGTCGTGCGCTGGTCGAGTGGAGTTAAATTTACCAAATTTAAATATAATCGTTTCTACTGATTCATTATTAATATAGTATAATATGTATTATTGCTTTCAAAATATACTCAAATTGTATTTTTATACATTTATTACACATATTATTTTATATAATAATTAAATTCACTATAAAATGTCATTTATATTTTATTAATAGCTAAATAATTTAAAATTTAATTTGACATTCACGAAGGGTCAAACTCAAATGTAAATAATAACATTTGCTTTGCTTAACAAATTCAGATTAAAAAAGTAGCCTACTTCCTAATCAAATATTTCAGCTGACGTTTAGTGCCTGGTAGGAGATAACCGGATTGTGACGTCACATTTTAGAGTTTGAGGTCGATTATCTCGAAGACGGTTAGAGATATCGAAATGCCGTTTTCAGATTTGGATTCAGAAGACAAAACTACATAGGAATCCATCGATACGTCTGCTCTAAGTATTGCAGGAGCGGCGACGCAATAACACACAGACTTTTGCAAATTTATAAACGAAAAGTTTTCGTTGAAAATATCTTCATATTAATGAAAGCGATTAGTTATTAGCGATTATATGATAACTGCACTAATAATACCTACAAATGACAGATAAATAAACATATAGTACGGGATCCGAATAGGAGGTCGAAATATACCCATCTGCTTGCCGGATTAAACATTTTTTTTTATTAAATTTCATATATAGACAAATATTTCTATCATGGGTTGCCTATCAAAATCGTGTCATAGCTATCCTTAAGGGGGCCGTAGGGGTTGAAATCAACATTTTCAGGGGCGTCATTTGACAGGGTCCGGGGGGCATATGCCCTCCTGACCCTGAAAATGACTCAAATTTACAAAAATTACATCAATTTTATTACTATAATATTGTTTAATGTATTGTATATATAATGCTTGCCCCCCAATTAGGGATGGGAAAAACCTACCGGTTTTAACTTAAAACCGGTTTTTTTACTTCGCAATAACCGGTTTTACCGGTTTTTTTGTCCCGGTTATAACCGGTTTTTTCTTTTTAAAGTAAAAACCGGTTATTGGGTTTTTTAAGGTGATTAGGATTAGGTTAGGTATTAGAGAGTTATCAAGTAACCCTAGGAGAATACGGTAACGCTATTTTACTGTATACTTTACATGTTATTTATAACGTTACCGTATTCTCATAGAGTTACTTGATAACTCTCGATTATTTTGGATCCCAATCATAATTATTATTCTCAAGTAATTATTCCAAACAAAACCATAATTCAAATTTTATTTTATAAATACAGAAGAAAATTGAAAGTGCACACTCACATCAGCCAGAAACAATTAAGTTTTATTATAATATTTGGTTGAAAAGGTATTTGTAACATCATCTATTTTTCACACTTGACTCTTGACATTGAAAGTGGGTGAATGACTTTTTCTGATTACGAAAAATAATATTCTGACTATGAATATCGAATTACCGATTACGAATACGAATCTCCAAGGATTTCCCTACGTTTTCAAAACGATACACCCTTACAGGAAGTATAAATGAGTTAAAAAATGTACCTATTATACAAATATACAAACGTGTTAAAAGAAATACAATGATAAATTTTTTTGATGGTAGTAAAAATAAAAGATAAATTGCATTATCCAATTTATTTTTAAGTAAAATATTTATGTTGATATTATTTTTTTAAATCTCATTTGAAAGAGTCTGGGAAATTTTTTATAAGTTAAAATGGTTGGGTTAAATTTTATATTATTGCAATATGTATATTAATCTTACGCTATATTATATTTAATAATAATCAATAAATATATAATAATAATAAAATCATAAATAAATATAATAATTAATAGAATATAATGGTTTTATTAAAAATTGTGTTTTATTTATATTGATATTGATGTTCTTTCGATAGTACTAATAATTTTGATCATATTGATATCGAGTATCGGGTCGAGTGGAGTATCGCAAACTAAAGTGCATTGTAAAAATGTAACATTTTAACCTATTGGATTAAAAAAACCGAAAACCGGTTTTTGGAAAAACCGGTTTTTCTGGCCGGTTATAACCGCCAGGTTAAATTGTAAGCCAAAAAAAAACGTATAACCGAAAACCGGTGTTTTATCAAAAACCGCCATCCCTACCCCCAATCAAAATTTCAAATGACGCCCCTGAACATTTTAAGCACATTTTTGTTAATTTTTTTTGAGAATATGAGAGAATAATTTTATTTTTAAATTAAATAAGCATATTAAGTATACTTCAAAAAATATTCAAAAAAAAATTCAAGAAAAAATACTGAAAAAGAAGCCAACGGTGGACATCAGAATTTATCATTGGATCATGGTAGACAAAAAATTCAAAAACATTTTATTAGCTTAATGACTTCTCGAGGTATAGCTGTTAAGTTTCTTTTAGTTTTAGTGATCTTTGACTTTTTAGTATCACTCAGAAGTCAAAACAATGAAATTTTTTACATAAAAAGGGTAAAAATCAACATATTTATTATTGTTAAACAAAATATAAGCACAAAACAAAAAATATCTGGACAGTGTTACCTCAGGGAATGTCTAAAGAAAATATCTACAAAATTCCAGGTGAATTGGTCAAGTAGTTTTTGAGTTACAATGTCTACAGGCTTTGAAAGCAGTTTTGAGAAAAACGCTTTTAAAGTATTGTCAACTTTTATTTTCAATTTTTTTGTCTGTCAAATCATAAAGTGATGCACACCGGAATATGTTTTTGAATCGCGGGGCAATTTACAAAAGAAAATGAGAACAGCTGTTGACCTTTTCTCACTACGCTCAAGCGAGCTGGCGCTAAGATGCTGCAAACGGAGTCGAATGTAGGGAGATGTTGAAAATTCCTATCTTAGACTCGCTTTGCAGCAGGTTCGCGTCAGCACGCTTGAACGTAATGAACAACGGTAAACAGCTGTTCTCATTTTCTTTTGTAAATTCCTCCGCGATTTAAAAAGATATTCCGGTGTGCATCATTTTACGATTTGACAGACAAAAAAGAAATTGAAAATAAAAGTTGACAATACTTTAAAAGCTTTTTCCTCAAAACTGCTTTTTTCAAAGGCTGTAGACATTGTAACTCAAAAACTACTTGACCGACCCATCTAGAATTGTGTATATATTTTCTTTAGACATTCCTTGAGGTAACGCTGTCGATATATTTTTTGTTTAATGCTTATTTTTTATTTAACAATAATAAATCTGTTGATTTTCGCCCCTTTTTTTGTGCAAAAAGTTTCGTTGTTTTGATTTCTGAGTGATACCATAAAGTCAAAAATCGTTATAACTAAAAAAACTCGACAGGGTTATCTCAACAAACATATTATAAGCTAATACATTTTCTTTGAATTTTTTGTTTACCATGATCCAATGATAAGTTCGGATGTCCACCGCCAAATCCATTTTTTTTTCGAGGTGTCTTTAAAAATATGCCACCGTTGGCTTATTTTTCAATATTTTTCTTTGAATTTTTTTTGAGTATACTTTGAATTATACTGAATACACTTATTTAATTTAAAAATAAAATAATTTTATCATACTTTCAAAAAAATTCACAAAAATGTGCTTGAAATGTTGATTTCAACCCCTATGCCCCCCTTAAGGATAGCTTTGACACGATTTTGATAGGCAACCCATGCTGGTCGTGTTTGTCTATATATGCAATTTAATAAAAAAATGTTTCATCCGGTAAGCGGATTGGTACATTTCGACCTCCTATTCGGATCTTAGACTAATATTTAAGAAAGTTTTTTAAGTTTTCAATGGGCTAGCTTTTGCCTAGCAACGGTCAAATTCAATGTTGTTATCAGTTATAGATAAATAACTGCCCAAATTTATAAGAAATTTTCGGTAATATGAACAGGACCATCCAACAGCTATTCCATCCATCGTAGGATGTAAGCCTCCATTAGGTGTGCCCATTTAGGTATATCTGTTTGATGTTTTTTTCATTCATTCGTGGCCAGCCATTTGCCCCTAGTTGTTTTGCTTGCCATTGGTCGCCATTGAAGAATTCAGTTCGTCCAACGGTTGTCTTCCATTCTTCCTATGTGTCCTGTAGAATTCCATTTTAACATGGCAATCTTTTATTTAGATCACATCTGTTATTTTTGATCGTCTTCTTCATTGGAATTGCGATTACAGTATGAGTACTGAGGTTAATCTTAAGCATTCTCCATTCCATAGCTCTCTGAGTCACTTACAGCTTGTGGACTGTGCTGTTGTTAAAAGCCAATGTTTCAGTTCGATATGTCAGAAGCGGCAGTACGTAGGCTATACGTGTAGCTATCCACAGTTATATTCTTAATTATATCTAGAGATTGGTTGGTTTTTGCTAGATTTATTTTTAATCCTATTTCTTTTGAAGACTTTTGAAGAGGGATGGCGGTTTTTGACAAAACACCGGTTTTCGGTTATACCGGTTTTTATTGCTTACGGTTTAACCTGGCGGTTATAACCGGGCAAAAAAACCGGTTTTTGGAAAAACCGGTTTTCGGTTTTTTTAATCCAATAGGTTACAAAGTTACATTTACAATACACTTTAGTTTGCGATACTTCATTCGACTCGATATCAATATGATCAAAATTAGTACTATCGAAAGAATATGTATTACTTTTAACACGTTTGTATATTTGTAGAATAGGTACATTTTAACTCATTTAATACTTCCTGTATGAGTGTATCGTTTTGAAAACGTAGCGAAATTCTTGGAGATTCGTATTCGTAATCAGTAATTCATAGTCCGAGCATTATTTTTGGTAATCAGAAAAAGTCATTCACCCACTTTCAATGTCAAGATTTAAGTGTGAAAAATAGATGATGTTTGCGTCTAATTCAACCAGATCACTTCTTATGTAAATATTATGATGACAAATACCTTTTCAAGGAAATAAAACTTAATAATTGTTTCTCGCTGATGTGAGATTGCACTTTCAGTTTGCTTCTGTATTTTATAAAATAAAATAAAATTTGAATTATGGTTTTGTTTGGAATGATTACTTGAGAATAATAATTATAATTGGGAACCAAAATAATACCTAACCTAATCCTAATCACCGTAAAAACCTAATAACCGGTTTTTACTTTAAAAAGAAAAAACCGGTTATAACCGGGACAAAAAAAACAAAAACCGGTTATTGCGAAGTAAAAAAACCGGTATTAGGTTTAAACCGGTAGGTTTTTCCCATCCCTACAATTTTGAATGTGGCTTTATTGCTTTATCGTCGAATCCTGAAGATATCTTATACCGACCACGTTACTAATCAGGGTGTCTTGTTAAGAATACAAAAAAGAGCTGTTAGCCACAATAAAAACAGCCAGAATCGATTACCTCGGTCACATCATAAAGAATAGCGAGAGATATGGACTGCTGCAACTAATATTACAGAGAAAAGTAGAAGGAAAACGCAGACCAGGATGACGAAGGATTTCCTGGCTGAAAAATCTACGTACGTGGTTCAACACAACAGCCATAAATCTTTTCAGATCAGCAGTGTACAAAAGTACAGATTGCCATGATGATCGCCACATCTGAAACGTATAGGATGGCACTACAAGAAGAATCTACACAGCTCTTTATTATCTATAAGAAAACTTTGATTTTTAATTTTCAATTACCTCGGAGATTTGTTATCTTTAACTGCGAAAATAGCTTAATAATTATTATAACTACTTGTTTGGTATTTTTATTAGATATGGGGCTGAATCACTGACATGGAGTTGATAATAGAAGGCAACAAAGTAATTATAGCATTCTGTTGAATGCAGTGTGTGTGTTCTGTTCATAGTGTCGACGAAGCAGCAGGTAAGTTTAAAGTCTGTTTTATTTAGTATTTTAAGCGATTCCTATTATTTGTCCAATTTATTTATTACAACAGGTATTCGTATTTGCATTGCATATATGGTTCCTCTTATTATATGACCAGCAGTGGTGTCATGGTACGGGAACGCGTGGGAACGCCGTTCCGGCACTGGTTAAGAAAAGAAAAAAATAAATAGAGAATTTAGGTTTTGTAAACAAAAATTAGCAGTGCGTTCCGGCACTGCTAATTTTGCCATGACACCACTCAGGGCCGCGCCGTCCATAAGGGCGAAGAGGGGCGGTGCCCTCCGGCGCCGTATTAAAAAGGCGCCGGTAGGTGCCGAAAAAATTTTTTGAAAAAACCGAAATAAACAGAAATTTTTTTTTATTACCAGAAACAATAAATAAAAGTTATGACATTGACTAAGGACAAGAAGGATTTTACCCACTGGTAAAATCAAACCAGAAATAGCAATATTTTATTGTAAAATTGAAAACCTACCAATCGTAGGTAAATAAAAATAGCAGCTAATAGTATTGCTTTGATCCGATAAGTGTATGAAACCTTATTTATCTCAACTGAACTATATGTTTGAAATATATATCCGAACTATACTGTCTGAACTATATGTTGAACTATATATCTGAACTATATGTTTGTTCTGTGATAGTGTAATCGTTGTTTTTTGTAAATAACGAAGAAGTGAAGTCAAGCATTTCAAGAATAATGAAAGGAAAAGCAGTTGGAAAAGATGATATTTCTGAGGAAGTGTGGAGAGCGTTACGAGAGACAGGAACAAGATGGCTAACAGGTTTATTTAATATATAATTATGGACTTTGGACAAATGCCAGACGAATGGAGAAGCAGTATTAGTACCTGTTTACAAAAAATGGGAGATACAACAATGTACAAACTACAGAGCCATAAAACTACTTAGTAACACCATGAAAATATGGGGGAGAGTAATTGATAGACGGATACGTGCAGAAACCGAAATATACGATAATCAATTTGGGTTTATGCAGGGCAGATCAACAACAGATGCAATTTTCATTATAAGGCAGCTTATATCTTCAGAAAGCATAATATGATGATAGAATTCCTCGAAAGGTTCTGTGGTGGGCACTCAATAACAGAGGAGTTCCGGATGAATATGTAAATATTGTGAGGGATATGTATGAGGGACCAACAACTAGTGTTAGGGCAGGTGTGGAAGAGACTGATAAATTTCATGTGAAAGTAGGATTTCACGTGTACCAAGACTCAGTGCTTAGTCTTTATTAATTGTTATTAGTTTTGGATCAGATAACAGCGAAGCTACAAGGTAACATTCCTTGGTTCTTAATGTATGCTGTTAGTGTAGTATTAGTATGAAATAGTAAAAGCGAGTTAGCACAAAAACTAAAACAGTGGAGCTCTTGAGGACAAGGGTTTAAGACTTTTTGAAAAGTAATAGTTAATTACCTACGATCAGTATTACAGAGTAATGGGGAAATAGATGGAGATGCATGTAGTGGAATTAGAGTTGGATGGATGATGGATGAAGTGGAATGAAGCGAGTGGTTTGTTGCGTGACAGAAAAATTCAAGTGAAGCTGAAGGGAAAATTCTATAAAACAGCTATTGGGACCATGCAAGTTCGGAAAAGCGACACCTGGTTTCATAGCGTGGCAACATTTTTCGCACTTTTAATTATATTGGCCAATTATATTAGTCCTGGTTGCTGGATAATTGTCAAGGCCATGGCCCAAAAAAATATAAGAAGAAAAAGTAAAATTTAGGATATGTTATTAAAAGGCAAATAATTATATGTAGTAAATAAAATTAACTATATTAAGATGAAGTACTACAAGCAAAATACAATTAATTAAATGTACTTTTATATAATAATTGCATATCATAGCAATATTTTGAGCAACATAATATAATTTTTCTTCTTCAATGACAGTAGGTATGAAATATACGTCAATTTGACAATTTCAATTGACAATATGAATTATTTAAGAAAGTTGCAAGATTTCTCCGCTATTCACGCACGATCGTTTCTCGTATCCCCTCCAAGTACTTGCACACCGCGAATAAGGCCAGCTATGATGTACGGAAGTAAATGTTGGACAGTTAAAAATAAAGAAGAATAACCAATGCATGTGGCAGAAATGAGAATGCTTAGATAGATGACTGGAGTGACAAAGAAGGATGAGATTTGGAATGAGTATATATTAGGGGAAGTCTAGGGTTGACACCAATAGATGCCAAAATGAGGGAGCATAGGTTAAGATGGTTTGACATGTTCAACGTCGAGACGTCAGTCACCCAATACGAAGAATTCTTGAACTGCAGGTTCCTGGAAGGAGTAAGAGAGGAACACAAAAGAATACCTGGGGAGAGGCTTATTGGAGAGGATTGGGGGGGGGGAGAGGATTTTTGACAAACATTTTTTATACAAACAATGACAATGACATTACAAAGATATGGTATACCGATTCACTAAGTTACAAAAAACTACTTACAAGTGGAGGAGAAAAGGGGCGCCTAAAATTTCTTGCCCCGGGGCGCTTGAAAGCCTTGGCGCGGCCCTGTCACCACTGATGACCAGGATACTCTAGTTTTCTCTTTTTAACTTTTCGTATTACTCTCTAATATCATTGTATAACTAGACATTGTAGATAAACAATGCTAATATCTTACTTTCGTATTACTCGTTTGTGATATCTTGTGTCGACAAGACAGGCCTGGATCACGCGTACCAAAAAATAATTTATTAATAGCAAGCTGAAAATTTGTTAATAGCTTAACGGTGTCTAGTCGGACAAACTTTGATGTACGGGAACACTGAAACAGGAGAAGTTTTAATTGTGGAACAATTTAAAAATTTGGAACGTCATATTACGAAAACGTTCCATGTATCGTTCCACTGTAGTATCACGTCCATGTCGGACACAACTTCCAATTGATTTGTTACCCTTTCTTTAAACTCTCATGCAAAAATCAGACTGCTATTCATCACCAACATAATTCCTGTCATTTGACATGTTCTACGTGTCGGACTTATTAAAATGTCCAACATATTTGTCGGACAAACATTTATTCATATATTTATTATATAAAATTTGCTATTGAATAAACTTAAAAACAACCTGCTAGTTTTCACAATCATAAACTTGTCAGGATGACACGTTCCACAATTAAAACTTCCGCTGTTCCAGTATTCCCATACATCAAAGTTTGTCCGACTAGACACCGTTAAGCTATTAACAAAATTTCAGTTTGCTATTAATAACCTTTTTTTAAACGCATAATTAATTTAAATAAAAATTAAAAAGAAAAAAGTATAACACTGTATATAAGTAAACATATAAATAAAACTTAGAAACATTGTGTAGGTACTAGTTATGCTATTGGATGGCAGACAAAAAATTAATTTTTAAATATTAGCACTACAGCCAAAAAAATTAATTTTCGGAATTTCACAATTTTTTTTATTTTCTGTATATGCACTCATTGGCAGAAAATTCCGCCACCCAAAATGTTTTATTAAGTTTGACAATTTATAACTTTATTATTTGTACTCCGATTTTCAAGATTCTTGCTTCAGTTTATAGGTAAATGTTATGGTGTCGTTTGTTATTATTTCGGTAATAAAAATTTTTTGCTTAAATGGCATTATACGGGGTGAATGGAATCGTTGTATTTTCTCCTAACTTTAAAAATTTCTGTGGAAAAATCGGAAGGCTGATTTTGTTACATACTCCTTTTGTATTATCCTGGAGATATTCCTAAGATTTTGCTTTTTGAATTATGCGAATATCTCTTTTCTTGTCAGAGCTGTAGAATTTTTTGCAAATAAAAACACTGATTGACTCATAAAAAATATAAATATCTTTAATAGAGGTTGGATTGAGCAATCCTATTGAGCATTTATGGGATGATTTAAAAATAGCTATTCGCCGTCTCGCCTAGGCCTCCAGAAAATTTGGTACCGTTATGGCCCTGGTAGAGTAGCGTGACCAAATCATAAACTTGAAAAAACGGGACACATCCAAGGAGCAGTGGCGCACCTAGAATTTTTCTCTGGGGGAGAGGGTTGGTTGGGCGTCGATTTTTTTTTGTATTGTTTGTGAAAGACATGTTATATTTTCCTACAATTTTTTGTATATTTTTCATATGCCCTGGGGGGTTTAACCCCCAAAACCCTCCTGGGTGCGCCACTGCCAAGGAGGGTTTGGAGCTATAACCAAACAGGTAGGGGAAATTAAAACATGGTCTTTTAGCTAATTTGGGACCTATAAATCCTTTTCAATTTACTTTTGAATGTGTAATTTACGTACGATCAAGACTGCGAAACAGAAAACTATAAAACTCCGCCAGAATGGCATGGATCAACAACCCGTCAGAACAAAACAGGGAAGAATACAAAATATCGAGAAACAAAGCCAACTCAACAAATAAAAAGAAGAAAAATGACTGGTTTTGCTGGAGGATATTGAAAAAGACAGAGAAAATTATCAAATACAACAATAATTTTACAAAAAAGTCAAAGCATCAAAAAATAAGCACAGCATTAAAACAAGAGGACTAAAAAAGCAAAAAAAGAAAAAGGTCTGTCCTTGTCTGTCCTTGTTTGAGGACAGACAGATCAGCAAAAAATGGGAAGAATATTACGAAAAAATGGTATTCACTGTGAAGGAAATGCACTGCGATGAAGAAGTAAGGCCGTACAAGATAACGACGAAGGAAAAATTTTCACAGAAGATGAAATAACTGTGGAATAAAATACGGAGGAAGAGAATTACGTAAAGGAATAAACCAGCTAATACAACAAATATGAACAAAACAGACTACCAGTCGATTGGAACGCAGGTATTATAGTAGGTACCTGTATATAAAAAAGGAGATCTAGAGGAGTACGAGAATTACAGAGCAATAACTTTATTAAACAACACATATTATAACATTCTAGAAAATATACTAAACATAAGACTTAAATCATGCACTGAACAAATATTATTAAAATACCAGAACAGGTTCAGACCGGGGGAAGTCGACGATTAATTCCATACATACAGTGGAGCAAATAATTCAAAAATCGAGAGAATACAACAGAGAGATGCACCTAATATTCATGGATTTCAAAAGCGTTTTTGATACAACCAATCGGACAAAAATTATGGAGCAGCTAGAGACATATGCTAACAGTGAGCCTAAAGAACACCAGAGCAAGGATCAGTTACAACGGAACAACTTCTTAGGAGATTAATGTACACAAAGGCGTGAAACAAGGTGACTCTATCTCTCCGACAGTATTTAATCTGATATTGACAATATCAGATATTGTCATAATCTGTAATCATGAGGATGACAAACTTGCAAACAAAAACATTATTACAGATCAACTTCAAATAGTAACATATGCAGATGATTCAGTCACCACATCGAAGACGAAGATAACACTTGCAGTTTGAAAATTACATAAGGAAGCAAAGAGAATAATAGGACTAGAGATAAACCAGCTCACAGCAAAATACATGATACATGGCGATAGGGAAAGATGACCCAACTCAAAAATATGTAATAACACAGAACCATAAATTTGAAACTGTATCCATCTTTAGTTACTTAAGAGTAAAAATTGGAAAAACCGGAAAAAGGGAGAACAGAGGAAAGAATTCTGAAGGGCAGAAAAACATCTACGTGGGAGAAATCTGCTGAGAAGCAAGGCTCTAAGTATAATATGAACCTATATAAGACCTTAATAAGACTTGGTGTTACATATGGGATGGAAACAACGCAACAGCGGATCCAGCAACCTGACAAGGTGGGGGCAATGAAATAAAAAAATTCTCGTCACTGGCATATGCAGGATTCTTTTTCGTGATGGGCTGTTACTTTCTTCTTCTTCATGTACCATATCCTTTCAGAAAGGTGGTTACCGTCATAGCTATCTTAATTTTATTCACTGCCACCCTAATCAACCATGAAGTTCTTCTTCGTCCTGGACTGCGTTTGCCTGCTATTCTTACTTGCATAATATTTTGTAGCAACCTATATTTGGGACCTCTCAGTACATGTCCAAAATACTCCAGCTTTCTCTTCTTGATGCTTTTTATAATCTCAGTAGTGTTGCTGAGACGTTCTAGTATTGTGGAGTTTTGAATCTTCTCTTCCCAAGAATCTCTTAAAATTCTTCTATATCACCACATCTCGAGAGCCTCAAGGCGATTTAGATCGATTTTATTCACACTCCAAGACTCGACACCATATCGTAAGACCTAGAAACGTAGGTGGACCCTTAATGCCAATTTTAAGTCTCTGTTACATGATACTTTGGACATCCTTCTAACAATAGAATTACAATTTTAGAAAATAAGATAGTTTGTGTCCTTCAAAGTTTATTAAAAGTAACGAAAAGGAATAATTTTCCTACGGCGTGATGTTGTACGCAGCCTGCAGTGTCTATTTACCACCGGCTTACTTTATTGGAGTCAACAATACAAACCTTGCTAAAAAACAAATTGCCATAACATAGCAGCGGCAATTACTATTTTTATCTGGTCTCTGGCATTGAATTGAATAGATGGTAATAAAAAGATTTATTGTGGGAATTTTTCATTTCTTATTCCAAGGGGATTCCAAAGATTTCTGCCATATTTGGGTACGTTTCAACAGGACAAAAAACTTTTTTTTTCAACCATAATCTCTTTCTTAAAAAAAGTGTCAGAAGACACCAGGTGAGGTCTCAAGGAGGGGGCAATTGACTCCATTGACCCCCCCTTGGATCCGCGCCTGAAACAACGACGATCAACAAGAAAGAGGAAGATAGCCTTCTGAAATTTGAAAGAAAAATAATGAGAACAATACTGGGTCACAATGTAACAAAAGAGGGAGAAATAAGAATGAAAACAAATGCAGAAATTGAAGAAAAATTAAAGAGAGAAAATATAGTCAGATACAAAAACTCAACCCAACGCAAATACGGGACATTTAGGCGTCCCGAGATACTTTTTCGAAACTCCGGGACAATCCCGTTTTTATGGGACGTTTGGTCACCCTATGGTAGAGGAATATCTATTCTCAAGCAAGGATCTTCTTCTTGATGTGCCTATGCGTGACGAATGTTGGCGATCATCATGGCAATCTTCACTTTATCTGCAGATTCTCAAATTCTCCGATATAGCCACATCTCAAATGCTTCCAATTTTCGGCACATATCTTTGTTCAAGGTCCCTGACTCAACACCATAAAAAAGGATAGAGAAGACGTAGCATCTCAGCATTCTTACTTTTATACCAAGAGAAAGGTTGTGGCTCTTGAAAAAGGCCCCCATACTCTGGTTGAAGATTGATCTAGCTTTTTCGATGCGCGCTCTTATCTCTTGGTTGTTGGTCCATTCTTCATTTATTATGGTGCCGAGGTAGTTGTAGTGCCTCACTCTTTCTACAGGGATTTGGTTGATATAGAGATGACCTTCTGTTATCTTTTTCTTGCTGACGATCATAAGCTTTGTCTTCTTTACGTTTATATTGAGTCCATATTGTTGACTGTAATACGTGATTTTGTTCATGAGGACTTGTAGGTCTTCTAGGTTGTCCACAAATACTATGGTGTCATCTGCATACCTGAGGATTTTTAACCGGTACCCGTTTAGTAGTATACCTTTTTCAGTTTCGTGCAAAGCTTCGATAAATATTCTTTCAGAGTAAAGATTGAAAATTAGGGCAGCCTTGCCTCACTCCACGCATGATTTTCACAAATTCGGTGTGTTCACCTTCAACTCTGAGGTTTGCAGTCTGATTCCAGTACAGGTTTCTAATTATTTTCAGGTTGGTTGTTAATTCCTGATTCTTTTAGTATTTGCATCATAACACATCTTGCAAGGATAACACATCTTTATTCGATGCCAAACAGATTGTGAGCAGTCGTTGCTGAAAGAGATGGACATAACCGCTATTGTACCTATTGTTTTGTTTTGTTGTTAATTCTGTTTTGTGTTGTTAATTTTAGTGTGTTTAATATTTTTAATTAAGTCAACCTTCAAAACAGTGTTTTTATTTACAGCTTTTAAAAGAAATGAGATATTCGGATAATTCAAAGAACAAAATCTTAGAGATACTTCCAGGATAATACAAAAGGAGTAGGTATGTAACAAAATCAGCCCTCCAATTTTTCCACAGAATTTTTTAAAGTTAGGAGAAAATACAGCGGTTCTGTATAATGCCATAAGCAAAACATTTTTGTTACCGGTATAATAACAAACAATATGAAAACATGTAGGTACCTTCAAACTAATGCAAGAATCTTGAAAATCGGAGTACAAATAATAAAGTTATAAATTGTCAAACTTAATCAAAAATTTTGGGTGGCGGAGCTTTATGCTGGTGAGTGTATATTCAAATTTCAAATTTAGTGATGATATAAAAAGCCATTGAGCTCGAGCTCTTTATGTGTGTTTGCGTTCCAAAAGAAAACAGTTGTGTCCGGCATAGTACAATTTTTGTTGGTTCGTGATTATTGATGATTTTTAAGAAATCTTATTTATTATGTGGTTAAATTTAATAGTTTTGGTGTTCAAGAAAAACGCCCATTCCACAATAAAACTGTCGATATCTCTTTACTAAGGGTCGATTTCTCATACCTGCGTTAATCTATAGTTCAGTTGAACCGGGTTCACGGGTGATCTCCGGTTCTGTTTGGAATGCATTTCTCATTGCGCGTTCATGTCAGTGCTCGTTCTACAGCTTTCGAGAAATGCCAATAGATGGCAAAAGGTAAAAACTGTCGCCATTTTGAACTACCTTTTTTATGCTGTTTTTGAATAAAGTTAAATTTAAGTATTTATAGTCAAATAGTCATTTTAATAATTATAAATAAATATTATAAAAACACAAATAATGTTATCGTTTATCGTTAGGCTTAATATAATAAAATAGGATATATTTATATTACTTATGACAGCGTTTCGTGTTAATACAACGCATGCGTAGTCCATGAAATCATCTGAACTGAGTTCTGAAGTCTTTGAACGGCCGAATTCCACCGTTCAAGCATCGTTCAAGTTTAAACTGCCATCGGTTGAACGGGAATTGAGAAAGACGATTTTGACTTTAAACTGACGTTTACTAGAAGTTCAGGTTAAACTGGAGTTGAACTCGATATGAGAAATTGGCCCTTAGTCAGTCCATCTCTGAAACTGAGAAACAAGAACAAGAAACAACTAATCCGGAACAAATCGGGACCCTGTGGGAGACAATTTACAAGAATTCCACATGACAGTTTGCATTGTTAAAAAGTGTTAGTCGGACATATTCAGGTCGAGGACCACAACAGCGGTTCTCAAAATGTCTACAGGTGTTCAAATTATGGGGCAAACATGTAGACTGGAATTAAATGAGGTAAAAGAATGTGTAGCTCTAGCTATACTAACCTAATAGATTTATTTATCATTTGCAAGGTTTTCTTGTTTCTGTTCTTTGTTCCTTGCTTATTGTTTACATTGAGAAATTGGTAATGGGATTCATCATTAAAATTTTAAGAAATTGTTGGGTTAACGATGTGACAAATAATAAGAAGATTTCATCAATCTACCTTCTTTGTTAGGTTTGTTTCTTGTGCCATCCCTTTTTATCCATTCATTTTTTAATCTAATCCAGTCTTGTTACTCTTCTGCATCTTGTTATGAAATTCATTTCAGACGCTGCAATCTGCAATTTTGTTCTTTTTCTTGCTTATTATCCAGATCTTTATTCCATATATCATTATCATTATAGTGCGAATCATAGTGTTATAAATGCCCTTTTGTGTTTTTGGTAAACTGTCTATCCTATATTACTCCATTATTTATTTGATATAGTCCTTGTTTGCGTCGATTTACTGGTTATTTAATATTTAATAATTTTTTACTAAATTACAGCATTTTTGTTTAATTTAATAATATTTTGTATTTTGACAACGACATCCGATTTGGGCGTCGAAACGTTAATAAAATTAGTTTTTCAATTTAATTGTGGCTTATATTCCAATCAAAATAGTTCATTATAAAAATGCCACAAGGAATGGAAGGGAAAGTACGCATATACAAATCATGTGTAAGACCGATCATAACGTACGCAATAGAAACAAGATCTGACACAGCAGAAACCAAGAGGATACTGAGAATATCAGAAATGAGAACGTTGAGGTCAATAACTGGGAAAATACTGAGAGACATAATACCGAACGACAGAATAAAAGATTTCTGTAACATACAAGATATAGTACGGTGGGGAAGACAGAGAAGAAAAGAATGGAATCAGCGTGTGACCAGTAGGACGGCCCTTTAAAAGGTGGCGAGATAGCTGGCAGTCAACATCACAGCTACGAATACAAGCTCAAAATCGGTTAAGAACAGGCCAAGAGGCCTAATATAAGAAGAAGAAGAAGAAGAAGAAGAAGAAGAAGAAGAGGAAGAAGAAGAAGAAGAATGTCACAAGGAAATAGCTTCAGAACAACATTTAATAATTTATAGCCTCTTAAAGTGGTTTCAAAGGATTACCAATGTCGAAGTGCTACGACGTTTAAATAATGAGTTAGAAATTATGAACTGTATAAAAACAAGAAAACTGGAATATTTTGGTCACATATCCAGAATTATGCAAGGAAGGATCCAAGAAGCATAGAAAGAAGACGCATCTCCTGGCTGAGAAATCTTAGAGAATGGTTTAACTGTAGTTCATTACAACTATTCAGAGCAGCAGCCAACGAAGTGACCATAGCCATTATGATATCCAACCCCCGATAGGAGATGGAACTTTAAGAAGAAAAATAAGCCACTTAAAATTTTCGACAATTTTAATTTCCTTTTTTTTCCGCCACCTTTAGATTTGTACTGGTTTGGTTCTTTGGTCCTTTTTTGTGTATATGTTATGTTGTATGTAGTTTTAACAGCGTATATGCCTCTCCGTTTTAGGCAGTTACAACTTCATCATAATCGAAACTTAGTGAATAAGAAGCTACCACTGTCTGATATTCCTCTGCTTTAAATTTTATTTTCCACAGACTTTGTTCATCAAAACGTGAACAATTTCGAAAAAGTAGAGCATCCTTGTAGTAAGCCTTTTGTGATCTTAAATTCGCCTTGATCCGCCTTGGATACAAGTTACCTAAAAAAACAACATATATGTGGAAAGGAAATTTAAAACAAACGAGAACTTAAAAAAGTCAAAGGAGATAATGCAGAAACTCTAACTATTGACCACAAATGGGAAAAAATTCAAAATATTTAAAATTTAAAAATCAGCTGGAATAACGAAGAAAAAATAAAACAAAAACCTGAATAAATACACAGAAATGCAGGGAAACATCAGAAAGAAAGTTCGAGAGACAAAAGGATTCCCCGACAGATGCAAAGAAATAGAAGATCTGGATAAAATGTATGGTAGCTTTGATTTACACAAAAAAGAATCAAAGAAATGACACGTTCTAGACATAGCACGAGAATGAATATCCTTAAAAATGATAAAGGAGAGCTTGTGTCACTGGACCAATTACATCCAACAACTATTTAATGATGAAAGAGAAAAACTGTCATTAGAAACCACAGAGGAAACCGGACCACCAATATTACGAGAAAAAGTCATCTTAAAAATTAAATCAGAATTAGATATAAAACTAATTAATCCATCGCCACGTATGATAACTAACATATTTGTCTTTGAAAGGTTTTTGACCAATTTCTTATAATATCATCTGTCCAGTCGTTCAATGTATTGTGCATTCGTTTTCATATATGTACGTAGATACATTTAATCAATATTTACAATTAGCTTATCTTGACTTCTGTAATATTTGTGATATTTTTATGCTGTCTAAATTTTTAATGCATAAAGCGCGAATGTTATTCCGTAAAGTCAATTTATTTTATGTTTTTCTCTTATGTTACTCATATTCGCTGTCCATTGGTATAATACTTAAGCTTATTTTGTAAATTAATAGTTCGCAGAATGGTAGTAACAAGCAGCATTACTACTTGGGAAAACGTATTCAAAACCAAATTATTCATTTCCTTCATAACCAAATCAAACATAAAATTTTAAAACTTTTTGAAATCAGAACAGTATTATAGCATAATTTTAGACTGTACACCTGATATTTCTGGGGTGGAACAGATGACTATTGTTGTACGTTTTATCAATTTTGGTTCCTGTTCACACAGTGTTAAAATTGCAGAACATTTTTTTCCATTTTGCCTGTACTGGAAACCACTGGCTCGGGATTACACAAGTTATTTTGCAAAAACTGAATGAACTGGGAATGCGTTTGGAAGATATGAGAAAACAAGGGTATGATAATGGGACAAATATGAAAGGGAAGAACTTAAGAGTTCAAAACAGAATTTTGAAAATAAATCCTAGAGCATTTTTTATCCCGTGGTCTTCCTAATCATAAAGAAGATATAAAACTATTTCTGGAACAAAATTTCATAGACATACTACTAGTAAGTGAAACCCATTTTACAGACAGAACCTACTTCAAGATACCTAAGTATAAATTATATTACACAAATCACCCAGATGGTAATAGCCTACGGAGGTTCAGCCATATTGATAAGAGAAACTATAAAACATTATGAAATGCTAAAATACGAAACAAATCACATTCAAGCAACATCGATAAAAATACAAACTCTTCCATATGATATAACTGTCACAGCAATTTATTGTCCGCCCAGGCATAGACTTACAAAAGAAGATCTTCTACCCTTTTTCGAAACTCTAGGGCCAAAATTTATAGCAGGTGGAGATTACAACTGTAAACATACGCTATGGGGTTCACGCCTAACAACCACTAAAGGCAGAGAGCTAGCAAAAGTTATCCAGGATAAAAGCTACTCATTCCTATCGACGGGATCACCGACATATTGGCCAACCGATCCAAATAAAACACCAGACCTATTGGATTTCTTTATTACAAACGGAATATCTCAATCATATACAGATGTAGTACCAAGTTTTGATTTATCATCAGATCATAGTCCCATAATTGCCACAATTAGCACAACGGTGATAATAAAAAAACCAACACCTCGACTGCATAGCTTCAAAACAAACTGGAACACATACCGGCTAATCATAAAACAGGAATTAAATCTACTAGTGAGATTGCAAACTCCCGAACAAATAGAAACAGAAACTAGTAATATAATCAACTTACTTCAAAATGCTGCCAAACAGTCTACCCCTTAACCTGGACAAAAAAATTTTCAACCAACATTCCTCTTGAAATAAAAAGACTAGTAGCAGAAAAACGAAAAGCCAGATCAATTTGGCAAAGAACTCACAGACCAGACGACAGGACAATTTATAATAACAAAACTAGAAACTTAAAAACAGCTCTAGAACAGATGAGAAACAACTCATTTGAAAACTATGTATCAAACCTTTCGTGTCAAGATAACTCTATCTGGAAACCAACCAAAAACAAAAATAAACCAATAAATACTTCACCTCCAATTCGGAAAAACTCAATACCACCAGGACCATGGGCAAAAAGCAACAAAGAAAAAGCTGATTTATTTGCTGAACATCTAACTGAAGTCTTCAAGCCACACGACAATGACCAAGTACAAGAAGTAGAGCAGGAACTAGCCTTACCAATTAATCAACGAGAGCGACTAACTTTAATTACACCGAAGGAGATCAAAGATGAAATTAATCATTTGAATGAAAAGAAGTCACCAGGCACTGATCTCATAACAGCAACAATGCTAAAACAACTTCCTAAAAAAGGTATAATAAAGTTATTGTACATATTAAATGCAATCTTAAGACTTAATTATTGGCCTATATGACTAAAAATTGCATAAGTAATTATGATACCGAAACCTGGTAAAGCTTTAACGGATGTTTCATCATACCACCCAATAATGTCAAACTTCTTGAAAAGCTGTTACTTAAAAGAATTATGAGCGACCTAGAATTCCAAAACTGGATACCAGAACACCAATTTGGATTCCGGCAAGGTCATTCTACAGTGCAACAATGCCATCGCATATCAAATGTAATTAATAGAGCTTTGGACAATAAACAGTATTGCACAGCAGCCTTTCTGGACATCAGCCAAGCATTTGATAAGGTATGGCACCCAGGATTACTTTATAAAATCAAAAAATCCCTACCCAACAAATACTTTGACTTATTTATTAGGTTATTTAATTATCTATTTAATAATATAAACATTAACATAATTATTTATATAGGGTGCCCAAAAAATTTTTTTGAATTAAATTAATTAAGACAAAAAGAAGAATGTATATAATTTATTTAATTCAAAATACATTTTACTGTTGTTCGAAAACAGGAAAAAATGTTTATTTGATAAATAAATATTGTTTTTCGCTTAAATTCAATATTAAAGCAGCCACCCACCTGCCTCTTAGCAGTTTGAACATTTAATTTAAGCTAAAAGCAATGTATTTTCAAATTAACATTTATTTTCCGTTTTCTGACAGCAGTAAAATGTATTTCGAATTAAATAAATTATATACATTCTTCTTTTTGTCTCAATTAATTTAATTCAAAAAAATTATTTTTACTTTTTTATAAAAAGTTATAAAAAGTTTTATAAAGGTTATTTAAACTTTTTCATACCCCTGGTTTAACGCTCTAAGAACCTGTTACATCAGTCTCAAAGAACCTTCAAACAACCACTACAAACTACGATCTATGTTACTCTATTCTTCCATTGAAATTTGTAACTTTTATAGGTACCTACTTTTGCGAAAAAATCTCTTTTGATAAGCATGGGAACGCACTTGACACCCGATATCTGGTCTTTTGACAAAAAAGCCTTTGATGCGAAGGTGTACCGATTAGGTACCAATTATTATGCGAAGGGTTCTTCTTTGGATTAACAAAAAGAGATCATTGTTTCGGTGCAAGAATGAAGAGGTTGATTTACTCAAACGTTTTGTATTTCAAAATTTGATATAATCGTTAAAGATCACATAGTTAAATAGAAGTGTATTCAGCCGAAGAAAATTATATCGTCTAGTCAGAATGTTATTAAATTAGAAAATAACATTTGTGAAGTATAATTTAAATATAAGTTTTTTTTAAATGCTCCAGTTGGAATAACATTACAATCTGATCACTGATAGAGTAACAAGTAACAATTCTAAACTAACTGCTTATTCAGCAGTATGTCTTTATTTATACCAGAATATCGCCTATTTACATTACAATTAAGGTGTATACTACCACACTATATGCACTACACTAGCACATTTGGTTTAGTACCGCACTATGCCCACTACACACTACACTAGCTCGTATATGGTTTTTAGTTCTTTTGAGTCGTCTGGTCTGGTTCGTGTTGTCAAGAAGCTGGAGGGCCTCAACATTCACGTCACAATGGAGTCTGTCTTCGTGGTTCCATCTGTAACGGTGTCTGTCTAATGATGTCGATCCCCAGATCATTGTGGATGTTACTGTTTCTAATGTACCAAGGAGCATCTACGATGTTCCTTAGTACCTTGTTCTGGAAGCTTATTCTTCTTTTTTCTCCTTTATAAATAGGCTCAATGCCTGTTTTACTTCGGTATTTAGCCTCAATTGACATTGTCTGACCATCTTTTCCTGGTCGTCCCAGTGATCTTCCATTTGGCGATTTGTCTCTTGCTATTCGTACTATTCTATTTTCTGTAATTCTTTCTATGTGTTGATTCCATTCCATCTTTCTTCTTTTGGTCCACATGTTTATTTCTTCTATACCACATCTGGCTAATATTTCCTCAGTTCTTACTCTGTCTCTTAGAGTTTGGTTTGTTATTTTTCGTAAGACTTTCATTTCTGCTGTTTCCAGTAGTCTTTGTGTTTTCGCCGTATCTGCTCTTGTTTCCGCTGTGTACTTCATTATCGGTGTTATTGTTGATTTATATATCCTGGTTTTCGTTTCCATTGTGAGCTATTTATTTCTCCAGATTGTGTTGTTGAGACATCCTGCTGCTCTGTTCGCCATGTTCACTTGTTTTTGTACTTCTTCTTCCACTTTTCCGTAGTTTGACAGTTTTACTCCCAAGTATTCCGTTTCCATCACTTGTTCTATTATTTTGTTATTTACGACCAATTTACATCGTCTCGGTTCCGCTGATATTACTATCGATTTCGTTTTCTCTGTTGAGATCACCATATTGTATATGATAGCCGTGTCTTCGAATTCTTTCATTAACCTTTGTAGGTCAACTTCATATCCGCCTGTTATTATGGCGTTGTCGGCGTAGCAGATTATCTTTATTTATTGTTCTCCCATTCTATATCCTCTTCTTTTTTTAGCTTTCTTTATGATTTCATCCATTATCAGATTACACATTAATGGGCTCAGCGAATCTCCTTGTCTAATGCCAGTTTCATACTTAATAGGTTGCGATAGTTTTCCCTTACATCTTACCATAGCTATGTTATCTTTATAAATATAAATTCTCAATGGATTTCATTAAATCCAGTGATATTCCCTTTTCATATAATAAACGTATCGCGTCCAGAATTCTCACTCTATCAAACACTTTCTTTAAATCTATCAGGCACATATCACATATATGCTGGTTTGTTGTATTGCAGAGACTTTTCTCTTATTTGTCTTATTACAAAAACTGCATCCGTGCATGATCTTCCTGTCCGAAATCCTTGCTGTTCCTCTTGCAGAGTTATGCGTTCGTTTATTTTTGTCGCTATAATTCTGAAAGCGTTGAATTATTTGTATATTACTTTCGCTGGCACACCCTCATAGTTATATGCCATAACTCCAAAGAGGATTGGGGATTTGATGGTAGAGTAACAACTTATTATGAATTGATAATTTGGAGTTAGGTCCAAGTAACCAATATACGTATACTTACCTACCACACACACGAAAATCCAAGCGGGACGTGTGTCGGCATAATAAATTGTGTATGTTATACAAAATTTCTTAGAATAACCATAACAGATTAGATGAATTTTAAAGTCAAACAAAGCGCAAAAAACGTGAAACTCATTAATAAAACCTTCAACATTTCCTTCCTCTACCAAACACACAAAATCATCTTAAACTGCATCATCCTTAGAAAATACTCGGTGCCCAAAAACAAATTAGACAGATGATAAAAAAACAATATTCCATAGGTTTAATAATTAAATCGAATTCCATCTTACAACAGAGGGGAGAGGATGTAGCTCTGTCTCACGTCCTTACTTATTTCTACTTGTTGTGCATATAGACTGTTAGAGATCCTTAATTCTGTCAGTTGATTCCAGTACAGATCTTGGATCATCCTCATATATTTTCCATGATCAAGACCAATCTCCCGCAACGCATGTATTAAGAAATCATGTCTGACATTGTCAAAAGCTTTTTGGTAATCGATAAAGCAAATAAAGACATCCCTCCTCTCGTCATAGAACTTTTACACAAAAAAACTAAACCGTTTTTGAAACCAAGCTGAGTATATCCCGTTCTTTTGTCACATTTGTTATAAATCTGCTTTTATGAATTACTTTTAAGAATGCTTTGAGTACATGGCTCATTGCTGATTAGTACCTATAGGCGTAAAACTAGGGGGCGGTTTTTGGGGTTATAACCCCCCCCCCATTTGGATGTACTTTGAGCTCTATACGCTTAACACCATTACTATTCCATATCCCCCAGAGACCTTCAAGTAGTTGTAATCCCCCCCCTTTAGTGTCATCCTGGTTACACCTCTGATGATTAGTCGATAATCTTCGCACGACTGGCGTTGTGCTTATTTTGAATTGCTAAGAAAGTAAAATTACTTTCGCCAATCTTGATTGTATTTTTCCACGATTGTATAATGTTATTAAAGCTTTTGCATAGGTATTTAATATTAAAGAGTTTAACTAATTTTGCATTTACATTGTCGGGTCTTACAACTTCATTATTTCTTAAACCTCAGATAGCATATTGCACTTCTGGTTCTAATATTGATAGGCTATTTAGATCTATATTTTCATTCGTTATAGTTGTTTCATTCATTTTATCTCAGTTGTTAAGATCGTCAAAGAAATAGTAAAGGTCTATTATGTTTTCCAGAGTTTGCATAGTAGTACATTCTTTCACGGTTTTTGTTGTAAATTTTAAATAACCGCTTGGATTGACATGAAATTTGGCATATGAATAGCTAACATGTCAAAGAAAAACGTGATATTGTGCCGATGTGTGCTTTTGCCCTGGGGGTGACTTGCACCCCTTCTTGGGGGTGAAAATATATATCTCCAAAAAAAGACCGGAAATGGATAAACTGACTTATTTTAAATAACTTTTGTTCTATAGAGCTTTTTCGCCAAGCCAACACTTTTCGAGTTATTTGCGAGTGATCATGTTCATTTTTTAACGAAATAAGCACGTTTTTAGACTGTTTTTCGCAAATAACTCAAAAAGTAAGTATTATGTTGAAAAAAATATTCTTAGTAAAAATATAGAGTTATAGCAATACAGAGTTATAGCCAATGAAAAATAGGTTCATATTCGCCAAATTTCAAACGGAATATTTCAAAGTGAAATATCCAAAAAATGAAGCACTTTTTGGGGAAAACCCATTATAACTTTTTTAAAGTGTTTAAAAATACTTTATTTCTGTTTTTATATAGCATCAAATGTAAGCAAGTTACGCCCTTTGTTTTGGCAAAAAAAAATCAGAAAAATCACCTCTTAATTAGGGACCGTTCAAGTATTACGTAACGCAGGTTGGGGGGGTCAAAAATCTGCAAACATTGCGTTACACAATAGTTAAACTCCCATAAAAGTGCGTTACGTAGGGGGGGGGGGGTTAAAAATTTTCAAAAATCGCGTTACGTAATACTTGAACGCTCCCTTAGCAACTTAAATGAAATTAATCGTTACCGCTTCCAAAAATTTTTCTTATGTTGTGTTTATATGATCTGCGTAAGTTTCATCGATTCAAAGTGTTTATTTTTGAAAAAAAATTTGGTTTTAAAGTAAAATTTTGAAAACTTTTAATTTTGAAAAAAATGTTTTTTTAAAATAACTTAAAAATTGTTAGAGATAGCAAAAATCTCAAAAAACAAAAAAAGTCAGCATTTCTTTTCTGAATATCTTGTATTTTTTGTTTGTCTGTAAGACAAAAATTGATTAAGATTTGGTGTTTCTAAATTTGCATACACTCGTGATCAGTGACTGGTTCAAGCCCTTTTAACTACAGCCCTTTCAAAATAAGGACTTTGAACCGATGAAACTTACAGATCATATAATATAAACAATACATACACGAGTAAAGAAACTTGTGAAGTGGTAACGATTAAGTTTATTTGAGATACTAATTAGAAGGTGATTTTCCCGATTTTTTTACTAAAAAAAGGGACTAACTTTATTTTGAGCATAACTTGTTTACTTTTGATGCTAAAATTTTTTTTATAAAACAAAAATGAAGTTTTTTTAAACAGTTTAAATAAGTTGTAATACGTTTTCACCAAAAAGTGCTTTATTTTTTGGTTATTTCACGTTAAAGTATACCATTTGGAATTTGACAAATACGAACCTATTTTTCATTAGCTATAACTCTGCTTCTACTAGGTATAGAGACCTAATGTATACACCATTTTTTTCAGCTTTTTGCAGGATATATTTTTGTAAGAATATTTTTTTCGGCAAAATACTTACTTTTTGAGTTATTTGCGAAAAACCGTCTAAAAGCGTGGTTATTTTGTTGAAAAATGAACATATTCACACGGAAATATCTCGAAAAGTATTGACTTAATGAAAAAACTCTAGAGAACAAAAGTTACTTAAAATTAGTCAATTTATCCATTTCCGGACTTACTTTGTACGTATATTTTTTCACCGCCAAGAAGGGGTGAAACCCAACCCCAAGGCAAAAGCACACATCGGCACAATATCACTTTTTTCTTTGACTTGTTAGCTATGTGAATGCCAAATTTCATACCCGTGTTGAGCTGCCCCCCCCCCACTTGCAAAAATTAAAAAACAAATAGCCCTGATTTATGAGCTATTTATGAGCTTTCATATTCCGCAAACTAAAAATTTTGAGCTCGTTCCACTGAGCAGGAATTTAATACTTTATTGGGAGGGGCTGGGTCAGCCCCCCCCCCACTACCTAAAAATGGGAATATTTAATCGGTTTTGGCGGCAGAATTACGAGCTATTTATGAGCTCTTGAAATTATATAGTTTCGATTTTTGAGCTCATCCCCTTCACCCCCAAACAACCCTTTAATTGATTTAACTTAAGAGAAAAATGCTGAGAAAACTTAAAATATATCGTATTGCGGATATAATTCCTATAGCTTATATACTCTAAGAATAAACTATTAAATCACGTGCATTTCTATTATTGAGCTACAACCCCTTCGCAAGAAAACCACCCTATCTTCCCGGCTTAAGAGAAAGTTGTACTTAAAATGCATTAAATTAATTATTTGGCGACTACATATCATTTAATAATTTATAAGCTCCCAAATTACGCGCATTTAGATCAGTGACTTGCAATTTATTTTGTATAGTGCAGTCACTGAAGGTAAAAATCAACGATTACCTTCAATTTCGGTGAACCTTCATCGATTTTCACGAAAATTGGTCAGTGGTTAGAGGATACGTCAAGAAACAAAGGTGACATGGTACCTTTGAGCTACAACCCCTTCGCAAGAAAACCATCCCATATTCCCGGCTTAAGAGAGAGTTGTACTTAATAGTTATTTATGATATAAGTGTTAAAAGTACACGTTTAAGGCACGCATGTGAAAGTTTGCAGAATGAGCGATAGCGAGTTCTGCAATTCACATGAGTGCCTTAAAAATGTACTTTTTAACACGCATATCATACAATATTTTTTCTACAAACGTAATTACAGGACAATATCTACAAAAACTTTTACTTGAACTTGACTGACGTTCCATTTTTATATTTTTTTGACATTGCATCAAAATTGTATATACGGTCAATACGAACTGCAGTGCCTTAAAAATATTTTAAAGCACTAGTGCCTTAAAGTAGCATTTTTAACGCACGCATGGAGTGCTAAAAATTGCATTTTTAACACGGTTGTAGAAAAAATAATTTAAATTAATTATTTGGCGACTTGATATCGTTCAATAATTTATGAGCTCGCAAAATATACTCATCTCAATTATTGAATTGCCATTTTCTTTCTATAGTGCAGTCACTGAAGGTAAAAATCAACTATGACCTTCGATTTCGGTAAATCCCCATTCATTTTCACGAAAATTGGTGAGCGGATAGAGGATACCTCAAGAAAGAAAATTAACAATAACAACTTAGCCGGGGGTATATGTCACCCCTTCTCGGGGGTGAAAATTACTTTATTAAAAATAACCCCACAAATCAAGAGAGGGACAAATTCTAAGCAAAATTTGTTATATAATGTTATTAAAATAAATCAATACTTTTTGATTTATTAAAGATCAAATATTTTAATTTTTGTGAAAGAAAATGCATGGTTTAAAGCGATTTTTCATAAATAACTTAAAAACTGTAAGTTTTTACAAAAAAGTTTTCATCACTAAAATTGAAGCTAATAAAAAATATAATAAATTGCTGACTTTAAAAACTCTTTAGTGTAAATTTAAAGTAAGTTATAGGTAATTAAATGTATAGTTTTTTCTGCGACTATTTCAATTCTAAGGATTCAAGCTTAAATAACGGGAAAGAGATGCATTTTATAACACTTACTAAATATTTGTCAAAGTACTTAGAAATACCTATCAAATGAGCTCCAGAAAAAGTTGATAGCACCAAAATTTACAGTCCAAAAATTTTTACAAAAAAAAATGAATTTTTAATGACTCTGTTAATTTTTATGATATCAGGCACATCCAACTATTTGAAAGGTAATTTTAAGAGCTATAAAACTGTATTACATTTAGGCCCGATACTTTATGTCTCGATTAACAGCCGGTTAGTTCACCGGGGTTTAATCGTGACCTCTTTAGGGTCTCTTGCGTTGTAATAAATGCAATTATAAGTAATATTATTATTCTTATTTATAATCATGATAATACTTGTAATTGCATTTATTACAACGCAAGAGACCCTAAAGAGGTCCCGATTAAACTCCGGTTAACTAACCGGCTGTCAACCGAGACATAAGGTACCGGCTTAATCTTTCAAATACTTTATTTTTTAGGATAATAGGTTAAAGGGCTAGAGTTACATTGTTCTCGTAGTAAAATTTAGGCTTAAACGTTTCTATTTTCGTTATTTTGATTCATACATAAATCAAAAGACAAGTAAAATCTTTGCTAATAAAAAACACTCAAATTTCGTTATCTATCATTTTTTACGTCAATTGAGTATTGTTGGAGTTATTATTTTAAATATGATCTAAAAAAATAAAGTATTTGAAAGATTAAATGTTTTACAGTTTTATAGCTGTATACTTTATAAGTATAAATTTTGATGCTATCAACTTTTTCTGGAGTTCATTTTTGATAGGTATTTCTAAGTACTTTGACAAGTATTTAGTACCTAAGTGTTATATAAAATGCATCTCTTTCCCGTTATTTAAGCTTGAATCCTTAGATTTGAACAGTCGCAGAAAAAAATATACATTTAATTACAAATAACTTACTTTAAATTAACATTAAAGGGTTTTTCAAGTAAGCAATTTATTATATTTTTATTAGGTTCAATTTTAGTGATGAAAACTTTTTTGTAAAAACTTACAGTTTTTGAGTTATTTATGAAAAATCGCTTTAAAGCATGCATTTTCTTTCACAAGAATTAAAATATTTGATCTTTAATAACTCAAAAATTATTGATTTATTTTAATAACATTATATAACAAATTTTGCTTAGAATTTGTTCCTCTCTCGATTTGTGGGGTTATTTTTAATAAAGCAATTTTCACCCCCGAGAAGGGGTGACATATACCCCAGGCTAAAACCGCAAGTTGTTATTGTCAATTCATGAAAATGAATGGAGATTTACCGAAATCGAAGGTCATAGTTGATTTTTACCTTCAGTGACTGCACTATAGAAAGAAAATGGCAATTCAATAATTGAGATGCGTATATTTTGCGAGCTCATAAATTATTAAACGATATGTAGTCGCCAAATAATTAATTTAAATTATTTTAAGTACAACTCTCTCTTAAGCCGGGAATATGGGATGGTTTTCTTGCGAAGGGGTTAGCTCAATAATCGAAATGCGCGTGATTTAAGAGTTTATTCTTAGAATATAAGCTATACGAATTAAACTCCTATTAAGTTTTTTGTAAAAACTTACAGTTTTTCAGTGATTTACGAAAAACCGCTTCAAAACATGCATTTTTTTCACGAATAATTAAAATCTTTGATCTTTAATAACTTAAAAAGTATTGACTTATTTTAATAACTTTATGTAATAAATTTTGCTTTTAATTTGTTCTTTTATTGATTTGTGCAGTTATTTTTTATAAAATAATTTTCACCCCCGAGAAGGGGCGGTATCCACCCTCAGGGTAAAGGCGCAAGGTGGTACCATGTCACCTTTGTTTCTTGACGTATCCTCTAACCACTGACCAATTTTCGTGAAAATCGATGAAGGTTCACCGAAATTGAAGGTAATCGTTGATTTTTACCTTCAGTGACTGCACTATACAAAATAAATTGCAATTTACTGATCTAAATGCGCGTAATTTGGAAGCTTATAAATTATTAAATGATATGTAGTCGCCAAATAATTAATTTAATGCATTTTAAGTACAACTTTCTCTTAAGCCGGGAAGATAGGGTGGTTTTTTTGCGAAGGGGTTGTAGCTCAATAATCGAAATGCACGTGATTTAATAGTTTATTCTTAGAGTATATAAGCTATAGGAATTATATCCGCAATATGATATATTTTAAGTTTTCTCAGCATTTTTCTCTTAAGTTAAATCAATTAAAGGGTTGTTTGGGGGTGAAGGTGGGGAGCTCAAAAATCGAAACTATATAATTTCAAGAGCTCATAAATAGCTAGTAATTCTGCCGCAAAAACCGATTCAATATTCCTATTTTTAAGTAGTGGGGGGGCTGACTCAGCCCCCCCCCACTAATGTATTAAATTCCTGCTCAGTGGAACGAGCTCAAAATTTTTAGTTTGCGGAATATGAAAGCTCATAAATAGCTCATAAATCAGGGCTATTTGTTTTTTGATTTTTGCAAGTGGGGGGGGGGGCAGCTCAACACGGGTAAATTTCATATCAATCCAAGCGTTCTTTAAAATTTAGAGGTTTTGCAATATTTTACCGTTAAAGAACGTACTATAGTTCCTTGTGATCTCTTTTTTTTTTGTTCTATGGCCTTGGTCCTCGTGATCTGTTATATTGTTATTATCTTTTGTTATTTTTAAGCAGTTACATTTTCTGAAGGTGTTTATTAGATATCTCTTTGAGTTTTTTATGGAAGTTGAAAGAGTCATTTTTTGCAAGTAGTAGTTCTGCTTGTTCGCAATTTTTAATTATATAGATATCTACATTACATATTTATTTTTAGTAACGCTTATTTTCTTTCGTAATAAAAATTAATATACATAATATGTATACTTACCTACCACACACACGAAAATCCAAGCGGGACGTGTGTCGGCATAATAAATTGTGTATGTTATACAAAATTTCTTAGAATAACCATAACAGATTAGATGAATTTTAAAGTCAAACAAAGCGCAAAAAACGTGAAACTCATTAATAAAACCTTCAACATTTGCTTCCTCTACCAAACACACAAAATCATCTTAAACCGCATCATCCAAATACTCGGTACCCAAAAACAAATTAGACAGGTGATTAAAAAAACCAATATATTTTCGGCAAGAAACAAAGAACTCAGTCAGTCCATAATAATTTCTAGGGATCCCATATCTTCAACGTTGAGCAGCTACCCCCTGCAGCTAAAATGACCCGACAAAAGCAAAGTGTCAGAGAAAACTGTAAACTGGCAGGTCAAGAGGCATTTTAAGACCATTTTCGGCAGAATGTCCTTTGTGTAAACATATGCGGGGTCTGTTTCTACAAAAGAAGATCATTGCCAAGTGAAATGATCTTATGAAATTGAGAACCACTAAAATCAGTCACCAATTTTATATTTTTTTTAGTATTGGGGATTACTTACTACATTAACTATTCTAAGGTCCGGACTTAATGTCTCGATGAACAGCCGGTTAGTTAACCGGGGTTTAATCGGCACCTCTTTAGGGTCTCTTGCATTGTAATAAATGCAATTATAGGTGTTATTATTATTCTTATTCATAATCATAATAATACTTATAATTGCATTTATTACAACGCAAGAGACTCTAAAGAGGCCCCGATTAAAAACCGGTTAAGTAACCGGCTGTTAATCGAGACATAAAGTCTCTTTTTTTGTATAGACATGACTCTGTCTGTTTTTTCAATGTGCCTCTAGTAAGTTGTCGTTCCATCGTTTTCGTGGTCTTCCCACTGATCGTCTTCCTATTGGGGAGCCGTCTCTCGCTCTCCTGACTACCCTATTTGTTGCCATTCGGCTTATGTGGTCATTCCATTCAATTCTTCTGTTTCTTACCCAGTTATTAATGTTATCCACCTTGCATCTCCGTCGTATATCTGTACTTCTAGCTTTGTCCCATAGAGTCTTACCATCGATTTTTCGAAGGGTTTTCATCTCCGCTGTTTCGAGCAATCTTTTTGTCCTCTCTGTGTCGGGTCGTGTTTCTGCCGCGTATGTCATTATTGGTCTGATGACTCTTTTGTAAATTCTGCCTTTCATTTCTTTTCCGATATTTTTATTTCTCCATATTGTGTCATTCAGGCAACCTGCGGCTCTGTTTGCTCTATTCACTTGATCTTCCACTTCTGTTTCGAGCCTTCCGTAGCTAGATAGTTTGATGCCTAGATATTTAAACTCCATCACTTGTTCTATTATCTGACCTTCAAGCTCCAATTTACATATTATTGGATCTGCTGTTATAACCATGCATTTTGTCTTTTTTGAGGAAATTAACAATTAACCGCAGTCGGAATATTTTCGTGGCTGTATTTTTGTTTTGCAACGAAATTGAAAATGGTTATTCATTTTTGACTTACATGTTTACTCTGATTGGAGTACGAAGGGAACCATTCTCGTTGGAACTTTACCGCGCTGAGCAGATGGGACGTGAATTATAAATTGTAAAATTCCCTCATCTTCCTTAGTCTCAGCATCCGTTATGGCTTGCAAATTGTAGAAGCCTCGGAGGTGTTACCAGAGAAGGTTCCCATTGTTTTCAGTCTGGTAGGATGTAGAGTAACATTATGTTGCTTATATGCCATTAGAGTGAAAACTTAGTCATATAAATAATACTAAAATATAAAATATGTACAATCCTCGATATGTTTTTCTTTCTATACATGTATTTTCTTTCTATTGACTTCCTCTTTTAGTAATTTTATTAAATTACATATCGAGGATAGTAGGTACATAATATTATTTTATATTTTAGTATTATTTATATATCTACATATGTCTATCTATTTATATTGGTATTAGTTTTGAGAGTATACTAAATGTAAGAACAAATACTTACGATGTCGGGATAGTATCATGAGGTTTTTTCCTGGTTTTTCCTCGTGATTTAATATGGAATCTCTAACGCGAGAATTTTACTGTTACCGTTGCATGTGGTCTTCTTTAAGACAGATCACACATGCTATGATTTTTTGTGACGGATATTCTTGAGTTGGGGTAGATTTCATGTAATCGAATGAACTATCTTTCAGTAAAGTCGTCCCAAGAACGCAACTCATAAAATATTGGCAATATCATTTTAAAGTCTTCTGTACTTTAAAATGTAAAATGTATGTCTGAATTGCCGATATAAATGACTCAGATTAAATTAAATTATTAGAAGAATTTTTTTACTAAGCAACAATATTTTGGTTAATTTATTAATATTTTGTATTTTGACAACGACGTCCGATGTGGTCGTCGAAACGTTAACAAAATCATTGTTTAGTTAAATTGTGGCTTATTTCCGATTTAGAATAGTTAATTGCAAAAATGTCACAAAGAAATAGCTTCAAAACAACATCTTATTAATTTTTTATAATTATTAAATTCACTATCAAAAATGATATTTATTAATAATTAAATTAAAATTTAGTTTGCCTCTGACGTATCTGTCAAACTCAAATCGTAATCAACGTATAATATGCTTTTTTGATACATATAAACATTACATTATAATTTATTATTATTTTTTGAATATAACAAAATTTGTTTAAATCCAAATAATAAATAAATAATATGATTCATTTATTCGATTTAAATAAGTATATGGATACGTACCTACATTATGATATTAGTCCAGGGTAATAAGCTAGAAATAGACCATGTTCGGGACACTCAAAGGTCCAGGTAGCTGACTAATTTTTTAGTTATTGTAGACCTATAGGAAGAAAACCTACCTGTTTCCTGCCTAGAGTTCGCGTCCGTTTTTTAATTATTAACAATTTAGTGCAAAAATCGCGATTTTTTCGATTTTTTGCACCCCATTCAAAAGCTAAATAGTTGACATAAAATTACAAAATTTAATTTTTTAGAACATTCAAAAACCTTCAAAATGCCGATTTTTTAAAGTTAAAAAGTTAATTTGTTGCTACGAAAACTGCAAAATAAGTGAAAATCGTTATTTGTTAATAACTTTTACTAAAACTAGCTTAGAATTTTAGAGTTTCACACAAAGTTGGGTATTGGGGTACTTAACAAACCCTCAAAATTTGAGACCGATCCATTAATTAGTTTAACAGTTATTCTATTTGTTTATCCCAGAGACCTTTATTTTGCAATAACATAAGACATTAAGAAATTAGATTAGAAAAATAATGAAGATATGGCAATTCTGCGTATGCCAAATGAAAGTAGAAAACTGATACTATCAAAATATACTAAAAAACGATAAAACATTATCTAATATAGTCAAAAATCCTAATGCCAAATTTGTGAAATTTTGTAGTTTAAAAACATTTAGAATAACTTTAAAAATATTGTCCGTAGAAAAAGTCATTTTACATATTAGAAAAGCTGGTATTTTACACGAATTTTTAAAAATGTAGTTCAATTCGTGACTAGTAGTGGTAAGTGAAGGGGCCGAAGGGGGAGCTGGGAGCCGACAAATGCACGAGTTCAAAAACTAAAAACTAATATCATTTTCTATATCTCGGGATCTACTGAATATATTTTGATCGTTCTTTTTTTAATTCGTATGTAATTTTTCTGTACATTACAAATATGCAATTTGTCTAGACATTTATTAATTAATAAACAGTCTAATTTGTTTAAACAATTTTTAAAAAAATAATTTTTTCCCAAAAATCCATGATTTTAATTATACTATCCCTATTAATCATAGAAAAAGTTAAGGTATACTTTAATAAATAAATTATCTTCAATAAATAATTATCTAATAAAAATCATTTATTTATTAAAGTGTACGTTAACTTTTTCTGTGATCATTAATGATAGGTACTATGATTAAAAAAATAGATTTTTGTAAAAAAAATATTTTTTCAAGAATTGTTTAATCAAATTAAACTGTTATTTAATTAATAAATTTATAAACAAATAGAGACGCCTACATGAAGTATAAAACATCAAACACTCCAGAACAGAGACACCTATAGAAGAATACGAAATGAAACAAAGCAATTGGTAAGAAGAACAAAAAATGAACACTGGGAACAGTTTACAAAAAGGATGGAAAGCGACTTCTACGGAACACAAAAACAAATATGGAGATTCATAAGAAACCAACGGAAAGAAATGGCAGAATTGAAGGAATACAATAACATACCAGCAAACGAATGGGAAAGATACTTGACGGAACTGTTTAAAGGAAAGGAAAATCATAATCAAAATAATAACCTACCTGAATTAAGACACGAAATTGAAATCAGTTTTCAGGAAGTAGGGGTAGCCATAAATTCACTCAAAAATAGGAAGTCACCAGGACCAGACGGAATAACCAACGAGCTTCTAAAATACGGAGGAGAAAGTATAACCCTAGAGATGACAAAACTTATACAAAAACTAATATTGCACTGCAAGATACCAGACGCATGGAGAAACAGTATAATGATACCAATGTTCAAAAAAGGAGACAAAGAAGACCCCAACAATTATAGAGGTATAAATCTACTAAACACCGCACTTAAGCTAACCACAAAAGTCCTAACCAACAAAATCAATAAACTAACAACTTTATCAGATGAACAACAAGGATTCAGATCCGGAAGATCCTGCGTAGAGCCGTATTTGTACTGAGACAAATCACAGAAAAGGCCATTGAGTACAATAAACCAGCATATCTATGTTTTATAGACCTGACAAAGGCTTTCGATCGCATCCAAGTCGAAGACGTCTTACATTTACTGTATGGAAGAAACATACCAATCAATATTATACAAACCATCGAAAACATCTACTTTCATAATCGAATACAGGCAAAGATAAATGGAAAACTAACGCAGTTTATACCAGTACAAAGTGGAGTCAGACAAGGTGACTCATTAAGCCCACTGCTCTTTAATATAATAATGGACGAAATAATAGAAGCAGTACGTAAAGGTCGTGGTTACAGAATGGGGAATAAAGAAATCAAAGTATTGTGTTATGCAGACGACGCCGCATTAATCGCCGAGACAGAAGACGATCTCCAAAGATTAACACACATCTTTAATACAACAGCCAAGAAATACAATATGATAATATCAGCAGAAAAAACCAAATGTATGACAACATCTAAATACCCACTACGATGTAAAATCGAAATTGATGGGAAAATAATAAAGCAGGAAGCAAGGTTTAGATATCTGGGAATTGATATAACCAGTTACGGAGATGTTGAAGAGGAAGTACGACAACAAAGCTTAAAAGCAAGTAAAGCGGCGGGATCTCTTAATGACACAATCTGGAAGAACAAACACTTAAGACAAGACACAAAAGCAAGAATCTATAAAGCAGCAATTAGACCTATATTAACATACACGGCGGAGACAAGGCCTGACACATCTAAAACGAGACGACTACTAGAAACAACAGAGATGAAAATACTCCGACGAATATCAGGGAAAAGTCTGTTGGATAGGGAGAGGAGCGAAAACATAAGAAGATCATGCAATATAGAAGACATAAATGGATGGGTGACAAAACGGAAACAGGAGTGGAACGAACACATTAGTAGAATGGCAGAGGATAGGATAGTACGAATAGCACGAGATAAGTCACCAAATGGACGAAGAAGTATTGGCAGACCAAGAAAAAGGTGGTGCGATAACCTAAACAATTTAGGAGGATAATATTGAAGAAGAAACAGGCTTTAAAGCCTACATACAAGAAGGAAGAAGAAGAAGATAAACAAATTGCATATTTGTAATGTACGTAAAAATTACATACCAATTAAAAAAAGAAAGATCAAAATCCATTGAGTTGATCCGGAGATACAGCAAATTATATTCGTTTGAAATTGCTTTTTCGGTATTTTAACTCGCTGGATTTGTAGGTTCCCCCTAGTAATCGTTTGCACTACATTTTTGAAAAATCGTAGGGGGTGCTATGAAGGTATAATGTTTTAGGAAAAAATACAAATCCCATTATTTAAAATGGCATTAATGAGATTCCTTAATTATTATAAACAAATTAGCTGTGAATTAAAAAAACATATGGCTAACTTTGTCCCAAATGAACCCTAGCTAAATTTTTGTATTTGAATCTTTTCGAATATGTATATAAAAAGATTGTTTCTACGGACAACATTTTTAAAGTTATTCTAAATGTTTATAAACTACAAAATTTTAAAAATTTGGCATTAGGATTTTTGACTATGTTAATTATTTTTTTATCTTTTTTTAATACATTTTGATACTATCACTCTTCTACTTTCATTTGGCATACTCAGAATTGCTCTATTTTCATTATTTTCTGTCTTATCTTATTGCAAAATAAAGGTCTCTGGGATAAACAAGTAGAATAACTTTTAAACTAATTATTGGATCGGTCTCAAATTTTGAGGGTTTGTTAAGTAAACCAATATCCAACTTTGAGTGAAACACTAAAGTTCCAAGCTAGTTTTAGTAAAAGTTATTAACAAATAACGATTTTCACTTATTTTGCAGTTTGCGTAGCAACAAATTAACTTTTTAACTTTCAAAAATCGACATTTTGAAGGTTTTTCAATGATCTAAAAAACTGAATTTTGTAATTTTATGTCAACTATTTAGTTTTTTGAATGGAGTGCAAAAACTCAAAAAAATCGCGATTTTTGCACTGAATTGTTAATAATTAAAAAACGGACGCGAACTCTATGCAGGGAACAGGTAGGTTTTCTTCCTATAGGTCTACAATAACTAAAAAAGTAGTCAGCTACCTGGATCTTTGAGTGTCCTGAGAAAATACCTATTACCCTGGACTATATAGGTACCGCAAGCTAACCTCTAGAGATATGATTTTTTTTGAATGACGCTCTCGCGTCATGGTTTTTAATGACGCCCAATACGACTTTACACCCGCCAAAATTCCACACCGAACGATAAGAAGTATTCACTTCAAACAATTTGTTAAAATGAGAAATTAATCACTTTTTGCATATTAATTTTAAAAATCTCTTTAAATGTTCAAAACAGTCGCCGTTCACCTCATAATAATGTGCTATATTATTAAATTCGTGAGTCATGCGTTTCACGAAGTCTGCACGTTTTAGTTCATATGCATCAATATTTCTTTGTCTTAAATCCTGCACACATGTTGATCGGCCAATGTAAACACGTGACTTTAGACAAGCCCAAAAAATAACCTAACGGATTAAGGTCCGGAGAACGAGTAGGCCACTCCATGAATCTTCTACGTCCGATATATCGATTTGGAAAATTGGCATTCAAAATATTTCTATCCCTTGATAATAGTTGGGAAGCGGTCCATCTAGTTGATCCCACAAATTTTGTGGTAACTAGCCATTGTGTTGAAGTGCAGGAATAACTATATTATTTAGTAAATCTAAATACTTGTTACCAGTCAAGTTTGCCTCAATTTATGTCATTATTTGAGCAAATTGACAAATTGGCCAAAATTAAATATATATTGATAACCAAATGTGTGACATTCCTCTCCACTATACGTAACCACATTACGTTCTTCTTGTATTATGCAATTAATGTCACACCATCAAAGTTGACTTTTATAGTGGTATAAATATATTTTATTTTGAATAGTCTGCTGCTTTTAAAATCTATTTTATAATACGAATGATGATTTGATTGCTTGATTTATTACAAATTGTTTTGTTGTTAGATGTGAAAGAGGTTTAGTTGGGAATATAACAACTATATAGATAGACATACTTTGTTTATTTAACACAATATCTATAGACTTACATACCTATGGACACTAGTGGCCGAATTGGGCAATTGTTTCCATTCGGTCGATATATTTTCAATTTGAATTTCTATTATTTCATCATCAAACGGTACCTCAATATATTCCGTCCACCTCTTCAGTTTTTCTTATTCATTGACTACATATTTCCTTGTTTATCAAGTAAACTAGTTGCAGTTGGCCTATGTGGTGCAGTTATTTCTTGCATCTTTTTGGACATATTAAACGTGTCATTCTTTTTCTGCAGTTCTTAAATTTCAAAACATTTGCTGCTGTATCATTTTCCTTTCGCATCCCGAATTTTCCATCTGATTTTTTTAGATATTGATTTTTTTGTACGATTTAGCGTTTTTATTTTTCTGTTTTCGTTTTTGTTTTCCATTATTCTCAATAGTTCGTCAGTCATCCATTGTTGTTTGCGCTTATTAATAGTTTTATACTTTTTGGTTGTGTCTTGCATGATGGTTTTGATCTGATTCCAACAACGGCGTAACCAGGATGGTCCTAAGGGGGGGTTACAAGGCCCTAAGGGGGGGGGTTACAACAACTGGAAGGTCTCTAGCGGGTATGGTGTTAAGCGTATAGAGCTCAAAGTACATCCCAATGGGGGGGGGGTTATAACCCCCAAAACCCCCCCTGGTTGCGCCCATGGATACCAATGGTCTTCGACGTTATGTGTTTCTTCCGATTTTTCGAACTGCTTTTCTATCTCATGTATAATTTCTTGGCTGTTATTTTTTTTTAAGTTTTTATGTCACTGATTAATAAGTTATGATCTAACGGTGCATGTGCTACAAGTACCTAGTGTTTTAGATATCTTGATTGAATTTCGGCATATTTCAGTAAATGTTATATAATCGATCTGATTTCTTATGACCTTCTCTTAGTGTGTTAAGACTTACAATTACTTTCTTTCCCTGTTCTATTCGGTGTCTAATTTCCGCTTATCCTAGCCCATTTGTTGTCAAAATTGCTATTAATATTTAAACGATTTTACCTGTTATCCCCATGTCACTGTCGATCAAAACCTTAAAATTATGTTCAGGGTTAAACACTAAATATTCTATAATATATGAAAAAAAAGGTCAATATCACAATCTTTATTGTATGTTGTTAAATAAGGCGACCGGTTACGATTTTCGGTTTTCATCACTAAATATTCTGTTATTGAAAACTTATGTGGAGTCTCCCTTCTTTATATGCTCTGTATAATCTTCTCAGTATACATTTTAGATCATAGGATAATAATTGCTTGATCACCAGCGAAGTTGATGCTGATTACCATAACTATCTCCTACTGTTATACCCATACTGTAACAACTGCGTCTCCGCTGATGTAAATCTTATTTAATTAGCCTTCTTCGGTCCATCTTTGGACATAGGCCTCCCCAATCCTTTTTCATTCTTCTCTGTCTGTTGCTACAGTCATCCACCTAGAGCCCACATGAAGAGTACAGGGGAGAAACAAGGAATCTCACATGTTATACATACTGAGATAAACACCAATAAAGGTTTAATTTTTATGATACCTAAAAAATACTTAGGAGATTCTTAGCAGAATTCTAGCAATTCTTATTCTATAATCTTAATATAATATGAATCTATATTAACTTTAATTTAATGATGCACCAAAAAACTGCTTACATTCTTTATTTTTGTTCAGTGGCGTGCGGACAATCCTGGTCCTTCGAATGGATAAAAATTCTTAGAAAATTTATATAGACCAGCGTTTCCCAACCGGTGGGTCGCGACCCACTAGTGGGTCGCGGCGTGGCTCTTACAGTAGCTGTATAGCGTACAGTGACCGTGTTCCTTATTTTTTTCTTTCATCATGGGTGAGGTATGGGTCGCGAATATGAAAAAACATCAGAAGGTGGGTCGCCAGACAGAAAAGGATGGAAACCACTGAGATAGACTGATCTTTATGTTTATTGTCTTGAATCGATAGCCTAGTCGAGAGTACTCAGTTTTTGCTACCACATGACGAGACAAGCCAAAATAAATTAATGAAAAAGTGACATTCCTTGTTTTTCCCCCTATACTCTTCACATGCTTCTTGATATCATCTGCCAATCTCATTTGGGACCTTCCTCTACTTCGTTTATATTCCCACGGTCTCCAATTTATAAGAATTTTGTTCCATCGTCTTCTTTTTGTCTTATATTGTGTCCGGTAAATCATCAAACATCCCCAACATTTGTTTTCTCTCTTATCTACTCGTTTCTCTTTTTATCCATTAGTCTTATGTGCAACAGTTGTCTTTCCACTGCTCTTTGGGGATTTTATGATTTTGTCCATGTTTGCTTTTGTAAACGTCCCCGTTTGGGAACCATAAGTCATAAGTGAGAATAGGGAGTAAGTACGCATTGTGTCACATTTAAGATGAAGACACTCCTATTTCGGCTATCAAAATAAATACAAATTTGAAATTTTGCACAGTCACACAGGTTGAGCTGTTGGTGTAAAGATGAATTCTGAAAATATCGTGGACAGAACACGTCACAAACAAAGAGGTTCTGAGAAAGATAAATAAAGAAATGGAAATCTTAAAACCATCAAAACAACAAAATTACGAATACTTCAGGCATATTACACGTGGAGAGAGATATAACTTGCTCCAATTGATTATGCAGGGATAGGTTCAAGGAAAAAGAAACATAGGGAGACGCAAATTATCGTGGCTGCACAATCTGAGAGAATGGCACGGATGTACATCAAATGAACTTTTCAGAGCAGCCGTCTCTAAAGTCCGAATAGCTATGATGATTGCTGACCTTCGTCGCGGAGATGGCACTTAAAGAAGAAGATACAGATTGATGGTTCACATATTTAAAGATAGTCAACTGAAATTTAAATTTTAAACGCGGCCTACTGCGAATCCACAAACGGTGAATTTTCTAATATTTTTTTCGCGTTAGATATCGGAAAAAGTTATTTGAAAAATTGTTCCAAATATTATTATAATCCCACGCACCAAATTTCATGACAACATTCGTACTTTTCTCGTATCCCGAGATACATCTGGTTTGAGATACCTACATAGGTTTTAGGATCCTGACTAGACTAGACAAGTAATTGGACTTCGTAAGTCCTAGGTTTTCACCCAAAGTAATCGAAAGTAGAACTGGAAGTCGATATTTGAACTCTTCAATACGCTTCGATTGATGTGTTACATGTACTATTTCTGCGACGGTAATGGCACTTCTGGTTAGAACTTTTTAACCGGAAGTAATATTGAAACCAAAATTTTACATTGTTCTCATCTTGCTAAGGCACGTCGAATGATATATCGCTTATACTATTTCGGTGACTTTAAAACAGTACTTACACGGTTGCAACTCTAAAACCGGAGATCTGATGTCAAATTTCTTATCTGTAATACCATCCTTGGGTTATAAGCTTACATTGGACACCTCATTTGTCATTCTATCTGTATTAATAACGGAGGAGTTGTAGTCGCCGACGGACAGACAGACAGTCATGAAACCGGAAGTATATATTTATTCTCGTCTTGCGAAGGCGCGTACATAATATATCACTTTTATTATTCCGGTGACTTTAACACAGTACTTATGGTTGCTTTTCTAAAACCAGAAGTCATAGGTCAAATTTCTCACCTTTAGGATTATAAGCTTTCATTCGACATTCTACCTGGTATAATAACGGAGTAGTTATATTCGCGGTCGAACGGACAGACGGACAGACAGTCTAGGTCAAATTTCTCACCTTTAGTACCATCATTGGATCATAAGCTTTCATTTGACACCTCATTTGTCATTCTACGTGGTATAATGACGGAGGAGTTATATTCGCGGTCGGACGGACAGACAAAAACCGCCTAGATAAAATTTCTCACCTTTAGTACTATCCTTGGATTATTAGCTTTCATTTGACACCTCATTTGTCATTCTACGTGGTATAATGCCGGAGGAGTTGTGATCACAGACAGACAGACAGACGGACGTGGATAATTCAAAGTTTTCACATTTTTTTCAAAATTGGGTGAAAACAAAATTATGAAAAAATTAAAAGTGCGTATTTTGTCATGAAATTTGGTACGTTGGGTTATCACAATATTTATTTGGAACAACTTTTCCAAATAACTTTTTTCGATATCTCTAACGCTAAACAAAATATCTAAAATTCACCCTGTTTGTGGATTCACAATTAAATTTTCAGTTGACTATCTTAAAAAATGTGAACCATAAACCTGTATGACTGTGCAAAATGATAATAATATAGGGGTGTATATCTGTGGTCAATTCTGGTGTTATTTAAAGAACCTTTGGGGCCCAAGTGCTCAATGTTGGACACTGTCGAAAGCCTTTTCGAAATCTATGAACGGTCTATAGGATACTTATCTAATAAATGCTCACTTGTGCTGAATCCTTTTCTAAAACCAGCTTGTTCTCTCGACTGGTATCCGTCGAATTTTGTCGTCAATCTATTGGTTAAAATTTTTGTTAGGACTTTATACATTACATTCAGGAGTGTTATACGGTAGTTTTTTATATCTGCTTTGTCCCTTTCTTGTGTAGGATCATGGTTACGGATTCCTTCCAATTGTTTGGGATTATATTTGCTTTAAAAGGGAATGGAGAGTATTAATTACTACTCTTTCACCATATTTCAGCATCTCTGCAGTTATTTCGTCTGTTCCAGGCGATTAGTTTTTTTTTTTAATTTCTTTCAATGCCTTCTTTATTTTTGATTTTGCTTATTTCTGGCTATAGCTCTGAGTTGACATTTTTTATTTTAGAAGTTGGTTTTTAATTTCTTCTGGTGGACCACCAGAACCACCGGACCACCAGAACTGGTTTAAAACTCTTTTCAAATAAAGATTAAATATTAGAGGAGATAAACTGCCTCCTTGTCTTAACCCATTATTTGGAAATATAACATCTGATGTATTCTCAACAAGAATTTAGGTCTTGCTGTTTCTGTATATTTCCTTCAAAATACTGATTATCGCCTACTTAACTTCCAGTTCGTGTAAAACTTCCCATAATGTTTACCTTGGTACATTCTCATACGCCTTTTCAAAATCTATAAAGGCGATGTGCGTTTCTTCTATCAAATGTCGCTTTTCTACGATTTGTTGTTAAATAAAGAGATTATTAACACAGAATAAAACACAAAACCATTTTGGTCTTTACTCATCTTTAGTGCCGTTGCCATTACAATCTGTTCTTTATTATTTTGCGAAAGAATCTACTAAAAGTGCTGTTAACCGACAATCTCTTGTACTTCTTAGGATCACTTCTTTTTCCCTTTATGCATAAAGAAGTTATATAGGTATATTTTCCATTGGTCTAGTATCTTACATACATTTATACATCTTTAAATCACCTTGTGGCATATAAAAGCAGAGGTTGGCATTTAAACTGCCTTTTTCAATAAATCCATATCAACGTCTTCTCCAACGTCTTCGGTTAAAAACCTTAATACAATCGCATTAACTACTCATCTTCATATTTTATTATTTCTGCCATTATGCCACCTGGTCCTATGGGTCGTAGAGCCCTGCCAATGTTCATAACAGTATTCAGCATTCAGCATATTACAGCTTACACAACTTCTGCAAATATTTTGCAGTCAACTGGTCAACACATTGTTCTAATTCATTCTTGTCTAATACCTTTTCATAATGACATGACCAATCTTCAATCGGAATAACATGGATTATGTTCTGTACCATTGGTTTTCATCTTGCATAATGATCTCCATACTTCAGTGGACTGTGAACTTCCTGGATTGTAGTACTATATTACTACAATTTCATCATCATCATTATCACAGCCGTTCAATCCTAGTGGATTATGGCAATGCCGGGGCATATCGTAATCCTTTGTTCCAGGTGGATTATTCTTATTTGGTTTATTTCTTATAGATGATCTATATCTACAGTATCTATATGTGTCTATCTACAGTAGATCTATATGTGTCTTTGCAGTGCAGCGTTGATTATGTATTTCCAATCTTTTCTGTTTCTGCATCTTGTATTCCAGTCTTTTATTTTCATCATTTTTATGCCTTCCTGTATCGCTATCTGGTTCCACCATCTAATCCTGGGCCTTTCTCTTTTTCTTAGTCCCAGGGGTGTCCAGTTCGTGATTCTTTTTATCATTTCTATGGGCGCTCTTCTCATTATGGGGCCAGTCCATTCTAGTCGTCTTGCTTTTATGTATCTTGTTATGCACTCACCTATTTCTTGTTGAATTTCTTTATTGGTCTTTATTTTTGTTTCTCCGTCGCTTGTTCTTTTTGGTCCCAATACTGATCTCATTATGTTTCTTTCTACTATTCTTAGATATTCTTCATCTTTTTCTATCAGCGTCGTGGTTTCCATTGCATACGTAATAACTGGTCTGATCAGTGTCTTATACATTCTGATTTTTGTTTGTCTGCTGATGTTTTTGGATCTGAATAATTGCTTATTTCTTCCAAAAGTTTGATTACCCTTCTAGATTCTCTATGTATTCTGTCTTTGCTGCTTTTTTTTTATTGTTACTCTTATGTAGTTGAACTTAGTAACTTCTTCATATTTATATTTTCCCGTTATTATTAGTCTCCTTCTAGCTTCCCGTTCAGTTTCATGTATTTGGATTTGTTTTCATTAATTACTAATCCTACCGTTGTTGCTTCTACATCCAGCTTGTTTATGGCTTTTTAAGTCTTCTCTTTTCTCTTCTACAAATGTTACATCATCTGCATAATCGATAATTGAATCGTTTATTTCAGAAACCCGTCAAGTGCAGTTTTTCATGTTTACAGTAAATGAAGAAAGCCTGTTTCTTTCTCACAAGACTGAACATTTGTTCTTTAAATTTTTAAGAATAATACTTGATACCTTCCTAAAACAGATGTTACGTTTTGTTTTAGTAATTTCCAGTTAAATTGAAAAAAAATAATATTTTTTTTTTCACTTGACGGGTTTCTGCAATAAAACTGGAAAAATATATTTTTGAGGCAATTTCTTTCAGTTTAGAACACGATGTGCTTTGAAATAAAATAAACATTACTTTAGTGAACTTATTTTATTATTATAATTCATAAATACTAATATAAATGGTATAGATTATACAGTAACGCAACTGTAGTAAACGGTAAACATAGCTCAAGAAAAAGAAAGGCTTAATCAAGATATTTCCTGTCAACATGACACTCTGCTTCTATTGTGGGCCACTATATGATGTTATTATAGAAAGTCTCATATCCAATTGTGTATTTTTTTAACTTGTTTATCATTAATTTTTTTAATGTTAATAGGAACTTTTCTAAACGGATATGCTAGGTCTGTTGGAAATTCAGGAATATTAAGTAACTTCCTTAAGTTAAATGTTGAAACAATAAAGCCTCTAATAAATTCTTTAACCACGACTTTTCCTGGATTAGTTTTGTTATAACAAAATTCCTAAAATTCCTTACATGTAGAGACTTTAAACGGTATTCTTTATTCCTTTGGAAAACCTTTCCCACATGGTTGATCAGAGTTCACAGTCTTCTTGTAATATTGGGCCCACCAAGTACTAGAAGGAAATATTAGATCACTTTTTACCTTATGGACAGTAAATCGACCAGTTTTACTAGCTTTGAGGATAATTTCGGCATACTGATTTGGTGTGTATAGGTACAGTTACGATCATGAATAGTTTACACCTTAATTTTTATGTTGTAATACTCTATAATTGCAGTGTCGTACGGATTTGATAAATGTCAAAGTAAAAAAAAATTTCGCTAGTGTTGAAAAATAAAATAAAATAAAACGATATCAAAATAGTTACACTGCATTTGAGTGATATGCAAAAAGCAAGAGCAATTGCAAAACTCGAAGAATGTTGTTCACTAAAGAAAGCTGCTGCAGATTTGTACGTGAGCCATATGAGCATATGGAAAATCAAAGAAAGATGGTATAATAATTATCACTTTATAGCAAGGTTGGGCGGCTCAAGATGACAGAAGATCTTTCATCAGAAAGATGTCAGAGATCTGTCAAGATGACAGATCAACAGGATGAGTTGTTAGTAGATTATTTGAGAGAATCTCCTTTTGCCAGAGCTCAAAAAGCTAACGAAGAGAGAGAGTTTCTGGGCAGTATTTGAACTGCGCGTAGAAGAATTACACAAATTATTGTTTATTATTTAACATTGTTTATCATAATTTAATATAAAATAGATTTAAAATAAAATGGACATTTTAAAACCATACTTCCCTATTTTCGTTACCTATTAAGACCATAATCCATTTTATTCAAAAAAACTTCTTTCTATTACTATCCCATTTTGTTAAATTTTGTAAAATATATTTATATTATTTTGACTTTTTAATTTTAATCAACCTATTGTAGATACACCACTGTTAACGTCACTTTGACATAAGAGGTGGGTTTAAACAAGGTAAAAATTTAAAAAATTGCCTCCTAGATACGTAAGCCTGTAAACTATTCAATGATCGTAACTGTACTTTATCAGCACGTCGTACAACAGGTTTTATATTCCCAAATGTAAGTTGTAAATTGTCGCATGGTAAATACGAGTGTCCCCTGATCGGAAAATAATGGATTACTGACTCAAACAAATTCCTATTAAGAGAAACCTCACAACACAGTGATTTTTATTCCAGCTAGATGGGCCGTCACTAAAAGCGTACAACATGTTTCCCTCCATTTGGAAAAACTTCTGTTTGTAGATAATGCAAAAGCATAGAACAAACCTCATTAGGAGACTTATTCGCTTCACCTTCATGATATATATATATACATTTTGGCTTTATTGCTCTTCTTATTATGACTGCAAAATACATTTAACCAAATCTGGCGCAAATCAAAAACTTCTAAAAAACTGAAATTTACTGCAGAAACCCGTTAAGTGATGTCGCTTGACAGGTTTCTGCAAAAAACTCAATATTATTGTTGATATATGGGCCACTTATGCCTTTTGACGGATTTCTGCACTAAAATGTGTGTTTGTACTCGAAGAATCAGATTCTGTAAAACTCATTTTTGATAAAAATGTCAGTTGACGGGTTTATGAAATAAACGATTCAATTTCTGTTCCATTCATTACTATATCCTTTCCGTTTAGTTTTGCTTCTCTCAAGACATGCTTCCAAACTAGGTAAAGGGGGTGGGAGAGATTGGGTCTCTTGGCGGACACGCGCCAACTCGTAACTCTTAATGACAAACTTTTTTAAATCAAAATGTATACCGGCCAATTCGTAACTTTTCTACTACCTGAACAACTCGCAACTTTATACAGGTGAATTCGAAACCATTGTTTAATTCTAATACCCCACGTAGTTGTTAGGTTAAAAGGTAAGAAATAAATTTGAACAGTACCGGATTAAGCCAACACGGGGCATATAGCATATTATTATGTAAGCGAATGGTTCTTGGTTTGCTTAAAAACATGTTGTGTATTATATGTACTTATAAAAACAACATTGATATAACAAAAATTGAAATCTCTTTTGATTGAAACAATATTATATGTTGACAACTTCAATAATAATAATTGACTTATGCTCCTTCTCAAATATGCCCGGAACATTAATAAAAAAATTAAAATATTTAAAAATTTCGAAAAACATTAATTTTTTTCTACAGTCTTTGCTTATAACTTTAAAACGATTCATTTTGGAGCAAGGTCGTACGGAATTAAAATAAAGATAATTGAATTTTTTTTGATATACGACTAGTTAAAAATGTCTTAAATTATTACCCTTTCTGCAAAATACCAATAAATACAAAATAAGGGGGCAAAATAAGCCTCTTTTTATTCAGTGTTTTTCAACAACTTTGGATGCACTTAGAACCTTCGTAATTCGCATAGAAAATCCTTATAACATACTTAAATCTTCCACCAAATTTCATTAAAATCGACCTGATAGATTTTGCATAATAATTTTGCAATCTAAATTTTTTTAAAAAAGTTCAAATTTTTTAAAAACTTTCTGAACAGAAATTAGACTATTTAGAAGTTTGCTAATTTTTTGACATATAAAGAGGCTCCCTACCGATCTAATACACTTTACAGAATTAAAATCGGATTATCTAAGCGGCCTCAGCACTGTTTTTAAATAATAGTTATTTTCCTAACAAGTGCAGAAAGTCATTCTTTTCCGCACGCGACTGCAGTTTGCCGAACGACGCGAAGCGGGAGTTGGGAGTTCGGCAAGCAGTCGAGTTGCGGAAAAGAGACTTTCTGCAAGAGTTAGGAACAATATTTTTTCTAAGAGTCTTTAAAAAATTACCAAATCTTAATTAATTTATTTATTTAATATGAAAATACATACACAAATTCATTCTTTGACAAGGTTGTCAAAACCAAACTTTCAATATAATTAGTTAGCATGACGACGATCGCGGTTTCCATGACGATGATTCAAAACTCTTATTGTGACTGTTATTGTCTACCGATTTGACTTTCGAATATTACGTCAAAATAATTTTATTTCATCGAATTGTCGCGGTGATACAGTAGCGATCAACAGGTAGCCAAAACGCGGTCCAAGATTGTGGCTGTAATTTTGAATATTTTTTCGAAATATTTGGCACACGCATTCGTAATATAATAAAGAATGGCGGTACAGAGCCCAATTTGAAAAATATATTAATATGTGGAAATTACTTTGTAATTTAATATAATATTAAAAAAACGAGCCTGTACCGCCATTAAGAAGAACAAAAAATATACTTTCTTCAAATAAACTTTTTTATCCGATGCCTAGATTTTGTGTCATTTGGGAACTACTAATGAAATAAAAAATTTTAGTAGTTCCAAAATGACACAAAATCTAGGCAGCGAATAAAAAAGTTTATTTGAAGAAAGTGTATTTTTTTGTTCTTCTTAATGGCGGTACAGGCTCGTTTTTTAATATTGTATTTAATTAAAGAGTAATTTCCACACATTAATATATTTTTCAAATTGGGCTCTGTACCGCCATTCTTTATTATATTACGAATGCGTGTGCCAAATATCTCGAAAAGATATTCAAAATTACAGCCGCAATCTTGGTACGCGTTTTCGCTACCTGTTGATCGCTACTGTTTCCTCTTAAAACAGGAACACAATAAGATATATTTGAAATAAATTAGTAGATAATATCTAAATATTAGTTTATTGCATGTATTATAATTACTTTAAGGCCATATTAACATATCTAAATTAACACGCGTGCGTAAAAGTAAAAACCGCGTGCGGAAAAGTGAAACTTTCTAAACTAAAATGCGTGCGCGAAAGTAGACATTTTTGCACGCTCGTAGAAAAACAATTTTTTGGCTTATAAACAAATACAGTGAGGACGTTTGAGTTGGAATAAATTCAATTTCTCGAGAATGGGCGTCTCTTCAGATAAATCCCGAAATAGGTCGATTTTTATTTTTAAATTCTAATTTTTTGGTATACATATCATACTAGTGACGTCATCCATCTGGGCGTGATGACGCAATCGATGATTTTTTTTTAAATGAGAATAGGGGCCGTATGATTCCGTCGTTATAACAGGTTGCCTTGCAACCAGATGCAGAACAGTACCATAAATGTTTTCCACTTTTTAGCACTTTCTTTAATTGAAATTTAAAATTATTTACCACCAATAACTTACACCCACGTGCACTCATTACGAAATCTGTTATCTGTTGCAAGAATTTCAGTAATTTTCACAAAATTTATTTGGATTTTCTCTAGTAACTCTTCCAAGAGACAATACATAAATGATGAATACCTTTTACACCACCTTCAAAGAGAGTAATTTTACAAGTACATACCTGGAATACCGGTATTAAATTATCAACATTACTTAAAAATGAAAGTTACTAATTACCCGGTAATTAGTGGGTTATCGAAGAATTACCTGCGCGCCAGAGTTACGAGTTGGCCTGTAATTAGGATGGGGGATTAAAATAGTTACGAATTCACCGAGACCCCTCTTGGATTCTACTAGATTACTACTATTTACATGTAAATTTTCAAAATTATTAAAAATACAATACGTATAGTAGCATTCTTTATTTAGGATAATTGGCAGACTGTTTAGTACACACAATTATAATCTAGGCAAAATTATTTTAACATAAAAACATATTTCTAGGATGTGCAGCAAAGTACATAACACTGATTATTTCCTTATTACTATATAGAAGAAAATAACTAAATAAAATTAACAAAAAAATATCACAACGAATACCGAATAGAAAATATTAAGTACATATAAAATTTAAAATTGTCAACGGTAACAAAGTTAATATTAATACAATAATTACTTATAAATAAATATTGCTGAATGAATCAGCTCATATTTTTTTGACTAAAATGTTGGCTATATGGAAATTTAAAAGACGTTTGATAAAGTATTTAAAGATTATGCAAAAATCAAGATGATGCAAACAAAATTATATACAGAGAGAGTCTGTAAAGTGGAATAAATTCAATATCTCAAATACTAATTGTTTTTTTGGAAAATGCTCAGACCCGTCGATTAGTATTTCAAATTGTCCTTTTTGACATTCAATAAAAATGTAAACAGGGTGTCCCAATTTAGAGATATGACGTCATCGTCGATTTTCTTAAATGGCAACACTGTCATTTTGATAGCTAATTTGATAGGGTTTGTAAAGTTATACATAACTGCAAAATATCAAATTTTTATTCTCTACCATTTACAAGATAATAGAAAATAACAAAGTTATATCTGTAATTTGGAATATATTCAATAATTAAAATACTAACTGTTTTTTTGAAAAATGCTCAGACCCGTCGATTAGTATACCAAATTGTCATTTTTGACATATAATAATAATGTATACAGGGTGTCCCAATTTAGAGATATGACGTCATCGTTGATTTTCTTAAATGGCAACACTATCATTTTGATAGCTATTTTGATAGCGTGTGTAAAGTTATACACATCTGAAAAATTTCAAAATTTTATTCCCTACCATTTACAAGATAATAAAAAATAACAAAGTTATGAAGAACAAGAAGTAATCAAATAATAATTGAATTTATTTATTTCAATTAAGCAAATGCTCATAACGTTGCCCATTGACAATTTGACAATAATTGAGGGCAACATTATGAGTTTTTGCTTAATTTATTGAAATAATTAAATTCAATTATTAGTTGATTACTTCTTTTTCATAACTTTGTTATTTTTTATTATCATCTAAATGGTAGAGAATACAAATTTGAAATTTTGCAGTTGTGTATAACTTTACACACCCTATCAAAATAGCTATCAAAATGACAGTGTTGCCATTTAAGAAAATCAACGATGACGTCATATCTCTAAATTGGGACACCCTGTATACATTATTATTATATGTCAAAAAGGACAATTTGATATACTAATCGACGGGTCTGAGCATTTTTCAAAAAAACAGTTAGTATTTTAATTATTGAATATATTCCAAATTACAGATATATCTTTGTTATTTTCTATTATCTTGTAAATGGTAGAGAATAAAAATTTGATATTTTGCAGTTATGTATAACTTTACAAACCCTATCAAATTAGCTATCAAAATGACAGTGTTGCCATTTAAGAAAATCGACGATGACGTCATATCTCTAAATTGGGACACCCTGTATACATTATTATTGAATGTCAAAAAGGACAATTTGAAATACTAATCGACGGGTCTGAGCATTTTCCAAAAAAACAATTAGTATTTGAGATATTGAATTTATTCCACTTTACAGACTCTCTCTGTATATATGTTTTGTTATCTCAGTTCAATGAAGTTTGGATGATGATTGAGATGATTAAGATTAAGATGATTAAGAAAACCAAAAATAAAATAAGAGCAACAGGGGCACAATTCCTAAGGAGAAACTGCAGAGTAACAAAAAGCAATATAATTAATAACATAGAGATTAAGAAAAGAATGGGAATGAACTCAGATATAATAGACTACACAGAAGGGAAGAAATTTCTGAATGACAACATGTCAGAAGAGCAGAAAAAACGTTGGATAAACAGAATAACAAAGTGGAGCCCGACAGGAAGAAGGAAGAGAGTCAGACCCCGAAGATCATTCAGAGATGAAGTGGACGAAGCAATAAAAAGAAGAAAACTGCAGGAAGGAGATTGGCAAAACGGAAGGAACTGGAGAGAACGGTTGAGTGAAGGAATACCGTGAAAATTGTGAAAATCCTTAGTATGTATGTAGTTCAGTGCAGTTCAATTAATTTTTATTACTTTAGAATATTTTTTTAAATCTATTTTCGTTGACTTCAACATGCTCACGGGCCAATCCCACCACGGGCAAAATGCCCCAATCCCAATCCATTTAAAAGGAAAGCTTTCAACAAGTGCGTTCTACCAGGCCATACAGAGCAGAAACTAGCTGAGAGATCAATGCTTGGAGTAATCTTGAGAAATCGTAGACGAACCCGAGTGGAAAACATTATCAAACGTATTACAAGGTTAAAATGGAGATGGTCGGGACATGTTGCAAGAATGGAAGACGACAGCTGAACAAAAAATTGTTTGAGTGGATACCACAGGCAGACAAGCCAAGCCTCAGCGTGATGGACCGCCAACCTCAAAAGAGTTGTGACCAATTGGGTAGCAGAGGCGCAGAACATAAATATATTGAAATATCTGGAGGAAGCCTATGTTCAAAAATGGACAAATCAGGGATGATTGATGATAACGATTTTCGTCCACTTGTTGACATTCTCTTTTGTTTTACTATTTTTTACTAAAAATAGTTGGTATGGTCCTTTTCATGAGCATTTTTCAGTACGTCACAAATGATAGAAAAAAAGGTAAGTCCGTGATAATACACATTTATTCTATAATATTTATTCTAACATGACAGTTTAGTTAAATCTGACAGTTGTCGCATTTTATTTACAATTTGGCACAAAAACAAATCAATTGTGTTTATTGCATTTATAAAATGGTATTTTCTTTGATTTGTATAGTCTTGTAAATTGTATAAATTATATTCTTAGATATATTATATAATTTGTAAATAATTGTTTTTCGATTATAGCGCGATCTATCGACAACTAGAATAAATGTTATAAATGTCTCTAATCACAGACGTGCCTTTTTTCTGTCACATACAATTTAATGCGTTAGAAAGAAATCGAAAAACTGTGACGCACTGAAAGATGCTCATGAGAAAAAGAATACTCTTTATACTTTACATTTGATTAACAAATGTAAACGTACACTTCGTCAAGTAAAGGTGTATCGTCATTCTCCCTTAACAACATAACACTGAAAATAAAAATTACAAAAAACTTACATTCCTATAACTTTTAATAACGCTAAATTTTCAGTCATGATTCACAGTAGCTTTGTACATGGTAAGTGCAAATATTATTATACATTAGAGAAGCAGGCCGGAATCATTTTGCAAAGCTCTTATTAGGCCGGGCTGACAAATTATTAGCAATACGTTTAATTGAGAGAATCAGACTTTTGGAAATTTTTTATGTACACGTATTTATGCCCAAAAAATTATGCATTGGAGATATATAATTCCTTAGACAATATATATGTTACCGTAAAAACCCGATTTCAGTTTAAACCCGAATTTACTAGGAAAAACTAGTTTTAACTATGGGCTTTAGACAATTCTAGTTTTAACTAGTGACAACTAGAACAATCAAATATGTTCAATTAATTTCTAGTTGAGACTAAACATATTTCAGTCAAAACTAGTTTTTACTAAACTTTTCAGTAATTACTAGATTCAACTGAAACTCGGTAAATAATTTGCTGCTCTGACAATAACAACGTTGTTGTTATTGTCTTGCCTCCAGACTGCTAACATTTTCCCGATGTCTTGGTTAGCTCGCTCTACTGAACCTTGACTCTGGCTGTGCCTTGGTTTTCTATGAACTAATTTTGCCTTAGGCCAGGATGACATTACCGCATTTATAACTGCATTATCGAACTCTCGGCCATTATCAGAAAGTAAAATGCATGAATGTAAAAAGTCACGGATATATTATCCGTTAATTGATAAGCAACTTCTTCCGCCCTCTTACTTTGTAATGGTCTCAACAAAACAAATTTTGTTAAATGGTCTGAGTAAACCATAATAAACTTGTAGCCGTGATCCTCTTGTGATTGCATATCGATCCAATCTACCTAACAGAGACTATTCATTTCTGAATGCAATATACGTTTCGACACAAGACCCCTCCCTCTTCGCTTTACTCTTCTTCCTAGAGATGCATCAAGTCAAACTAGTTTGATTTTACTCAACAAACTTGACTTGACTTGAAAATCAAACTTTTTGTATAAAAAAGTTTGACTTGACTTGATTTCGATATCTTTAGGTTTGACTTATTCAAACATCTTCAAACAGTTTGAATATTACGCAACGTGTTTATTTTCAATTTGAAATGAGACCGCCTACGCCTTTATTTGTTCAGTGGCGGATCAACGGGAGGAGGGGGAGGGGTAGGGGAAATGCCCCTCTCCCAACAAGGTAAAAAAAAATTTTTTGACAAATTTCCATAAACACAGAAATGTATTGGCTGATACGATATTTAAACCGCAGAGAGACAAATAAAACCCAATAAACGCACCAGTTAGGATAATTATTAAGAAAGCTTAAGGTGATACAGTAGCGATCAACAGGTGTCAACAAACGCGGTCCAATATTGCGAAAGTTCTGCGAACTTTCAAAAGTGTGGCAACAGTGCGTCGGTAATTCGACACTGACAGTGACGTTTATACTATCAAAAACAATAATTTTTATACACATAGGCGCGAAATGTTGCCAAGTCAGTGATGTTCGATTTCTTGTTATAAAAAAATCGATTTTTAGTAGTTCCAAGATTACACAAAATCTAGGCATGCGATAAAAAAATTTATTTGAAGAAAGTGTATTTTTTTGTCTTTCTTAATGGCGGTACAGGCTCCTTTTTTCAATATTTTATTTAGTTGTAGAGTAATTTCCACATACTAACATATTTCTGAAATTGGGCTCTGTACCGCCATTCTTTATTATATTACGAACATGTGTGCCAAATATCTCGACAAAATATTCAAAATTAGAGCCGCAATCTTGGAACGCGTTTGTGGCTACCTGTTGATCGCTACTGTTCGCTCTTAATGCATATTTATACATTAATTTTTTTAAAATTTAAACAAAACATTTGTAGCCTGTATCCGAAAAAAATTTAAATTGTAGATATAAAACCATATAGACCTGGATCCCGCGTACCAAAAAAAAGTTGATTAATACCAAGCTGAAAATTTATTAATAGCTTAACGGTGTCTAGTCAGACAAACTTTGATGTATGGGAACACTGGAACAGAAGAAGTTTTAATTGTGGAAAAGGTTAAAAATTTGGAACGTCAGACTACGTAAACGTTCCATGTATTTTGTCGGACAGAACTTCCAATTAATTTGTTACCATTTCATTAAACTCTCATGCAAAAATCAGACTGGTGTTTATCACCAAGTGGGCATTTTAATGAGTGGAACACGAAGAACATGTCAAATGACAGGAATCATGTTGGTTAGTAATAGCAGTCTGATTTTTGCATGAGAGTTTAATGAAAGGGTAACAACTCAATTGGATGTTCTGACCGACAAAATACATGGGACGTTTTCGTAATCTGACGTTCCAAATTTTTAAACTGTTCCACAATTAAAACTTCCCCTGTTCCAGTGTTCCCGTACATCAAAGTTTGTCCGACTAGACACTGTTAAGCTATTAACAAATTTTCAGCTTGCTAATAATCAACTTTTTTTGGTACGCGGGATCCTGGTCTAATAACTCTATGGTTAGTAGAATTTTAAAGAAATACCAACGAATATACAGCAATACTAACTTTTGTATTGTGGTACATATTTTCGAGTGAACTACCAGCTTGGTACCACATGTTTTTTCGAACTGGCCCTAAGATAAATAAATGCCTTTTAATAAAAGAAAGTCATAAAAATTCCAAATCATTTTATTTTGAGCTGTCCATTGAAAAACCAAATAGTCTTATTTTATTGTAACCCTTAAGCCTTAAGGGCATAGGCGTAACATGTCACTTATCAAAATGTTCAATGTGTTTTAAATGTATTAATTTTTTTCAAATCCTGAGAAAACTAATAAGAATTTTAAAAAAAATTAAACGCAGCATGAAAGATTACATTATTTCTGAGGGACGAACATCCCTGAAAACTTCTATAATGTTTATTTTAATAAGTTACGGAGGTGAACATAAAAAGGAAAATTTAGTTTATTATTAATTGCGAATATTTCATTCACATGAAATGGATTACTTACGTAGAGCATGCAGAGTATCTAGATTAGAACATGTACCAAATGAGGAAATAAGACGACGGACAAAGAGTTTATATTCCACGGTTGACCATATAGAAACAAAAAAATTGCTATGGTATGGTCATGTTATGAGGATGTCAGAGGAAAGATGGCCAAAAAGAGCATTAAATTACACACCCATAAATAGAAGAAGAAGAGGAAGGCCTACAGAAACATGGAAGAAAGGCTTAGAACAGTATATGGCAGATAGAGCTATTGACGAAAACGAATGGGTGGATAGAGAACGATGGCGAGAGAAATGTGGGATGCGGAGGAGACCGTAGGAACCCCACTACTTATATATATTTCATTCAAAAGAAACTTTTTATTTATTCTAAGAGACTTTCGGCCCTCGGTAATAATGCAATCTTTTATTCTGCGTTTAAATTTTTCAAAAATACTTATTAGTTTTCTCAGGATTAAAAAAAAAATAAATATCTACATTTAAAAGTTTTAAATTAAAACACATTGAAAATTTTGACTTTTATGTGGAACTCATTGTATTATTAATTTTCTTATCTTAATTGGCAACTAACATGTCTATCTCGACAAAAAACTATATGTACTAAATAAATTATTTTTCAAACTCTTTCAAAGTAGTTTGACAAACAGTTTGAATTTTCAAACCTGTACGATTGACCAGTTTGACTTGACTTGAAATATTTGTCAGAAGGATTGACTTAAGTTTGACTTGAAATTAAGTCAAACTCAAGTCAAGTTCAAACATTCAAGTCAAACTTGTGCAACTCTACTTCTTCCGTTGGCAGGTGTCACAAATTGATATAAAATTATTGAACATACAAATTGTTATATCTGTGTATTTTCTGGCGGTTTCATTCTTCAACCTATCCCAACTTCCATGACCAATAGCAACGTGGGCTGCTTCAATTATGTCAAAAATGTCTTCAGCAGGTACATAATATTTGATGGATTCAATTCTAGAAGTCAACTTTTTTATTTCGCCAACTTCAACAATTCTAAATCGTTTTAGTATTTTCTGGGCAGACAGTTCCGCATCTTGTACTTCGGACATTAATTTATTATACATGCGTTGGTCACAACATTGTAGTGCATTTCTTTCTTCTCGCTCTGTTACTTTTGTAAGATATTTTCCAAACAACGTTCTTTCCATGTTCTTATATATCTGTTCTCAACCTGATCTTCGACATTATCACTCATGGTGAATAGTACACAGTAGGTAGTGTAATATAACCAATATGAACGATGCAGAAAAATCAACAGTTGTACACACTAGTTTGTTACCGACCGGCCGCCTTCGTCACTAACCCTACCCCGAAAAAGCCAAATCGTATTTGTCTCTTCTCGCAACGATTTTAACTGGTATTCGCTAGTAATTCCAGTAAAAACTAGTTTAAACTAGTATAAACTACTCTAAATGAAATTTGTTCGGGATTTCTAGTTTTAACTGAATTTAGCAGTCAAATCTAGTTTTGACTAGTTAAAACTAGAATTGTCTAAAACGCTTAGTTAAAACTAGTTTTTCCTAGTAAATTCGGGTTTTAACTGAAATCAGGTTTTAACGGTAACATATATATTTAAAAAAATCATAATACTTAACTAATTACATATATTAGACTCAGATTAGGTCAAGTTACAGCTAATTAGGTTACTCCAGCAAATAAAAAATAAAATGAGTCATATAAAGGTGCGTCCAGACTACTCGTACTTCTACTTGGAGCTCGTGAAGCTTATTGTACTTGTCCTTACTTTCACTTGACCGTCCACATAGACTTGTTCAGTGGAAAAATACTTGTACTCCGGCGGTTCCAATGGAAGAGGACGAGCTTGCGGCAGCCAGCGAGGCTTTTATTGTGATATATATTCTCTGTTAAAAAAATCGAAAATGAGAAAAAAAGACGGTGGTGGATGACGTCACTGTTTAAAAGTCGAAGCGAATACAGTGGAAGTAACTTACTTAGTGTTGAAAATCTCCACTTTCATACATTCTGTAGAATGTCGTCTAGTAATTTTGAAGAACTGATGACTTTAATTGGTCCAAAAATCATTCAGAAAAACACAACATTTCGAAAAGCAATTCCTGTAAAAGAACGATTAGCTGTAACGCTACGATATTTAGCCTCAGGTGATTCGTACACCAGCTTACGCTTTTTGTTTAAGTTTTCCAAGCAGTCAATTTCGCTTATTGTGCCAGAGGTATGCATTACTTTATCAACTTGATGAAGTAGGCTGATATTTCATGTGCAAAAAACGAAAATGTTTAAAGGCAAACCAGGGAGAATACAATTCATCGGTTCCTATTCCTGATTTATTATTTTGGGCAACTCTTTGACGTGCCTTTCTGTAAGTTACCAGTAGTGAAGTGATTTTGCGTTTAATCTCTTACACATCTATATTCCGTTCCTGGGATATTTCCTTCCATGCATCGTTCTTTTTATTTACGATTTTATGAAATTTATTAGTACTGTCCTACAAAACTGCGTGTTTTTCTTACAGCTTTATTAAATCAATCACACTATCGTTATTCCACTGCATTTTAAACATAAACCTGCACGATATGCACACCCGATTAATATAAGTCACATAAGTACACAAAACGCGAAAATTTCCGTTAAAATAAACTCTCAAGCTTACGCGATTTCCTTTGATGTACCGACACCCGCCGGAACCTTGCGGGTATCTTACTTGTGAGGCTTGCGCTGCTCTGACTCCGGCTCGTCGCGACGTACACATATAGACAAGTCACAAGTAAAAGCCTTAGTACGAGCACGAGCACGAGTAATCTGGACCACCTTTAGCATGATCACTTATTTTATCGCATCGTTTTGCTATTGCTATTATAATAATATGGTCAGTATAATATTTAGTTTTCTCAGAGTTATAAGTACACTGTGTGTTGTATAATAGGAATGTTCACAAAAAATTTGTCATTTTAAACATGTAAAACGATTAAGAAACACCCTAGGAATAATTGTCTAAAATATTAAGGAAATTAAAAAAGCCTGTCTATGAAAAAACTTCATTAGAAATCTAGCATTATTTTAAATTTCAAGAAAACGCTTCTGACGTCACTAGTCGTATACCCAGCGCGCGCCATGTCCACAGTGTTATTCTTTAGGTACCTGTTTGACGTTAGTTCAGGTCATTTTATTTTGTATTTTGTTCCATAGATAAGAGGTTGGGGCGTTTTGTTCTCTTATTGTTTTATCAGGGCTAACGTGGAGTTTTATGGTGAATTTGCTTAGTTTAAAGTGGATAGACTGTTTCTAAGGACATATTTTGGGTAGTACAAATAAATAAAATGAAAGGTTTTAAAATAGCTGATTTGTTTAACCTACCTACTGTACATGTAACAATGGTGAATGGTGTCTGATTTCTTGTGATCTTGTAAAGAAATAAATCAACCACAGAGTAGTGGAATGTTTATTTTAATAAGGTACAGGGGTGAAAAAAAAAGAGAAAATTTAGTGTGATTTTTAATTTCAAATATTTCATTCAAAGGAAACTTTTTGTTTATTCTAACGGACTTTCGGCCCTCAGTAATAATGTAATCTTTAATTCTGCGTTTAAATTGATCAAAAATATTTATTAGTTTTCTCAGGATTCGAAAAAATTAATGCATTTAAATAGTGTTTAAATAGCATTTGCCCCAGATTTTGCCCTACTAATTTAAATGATGTCTAGTTTATAGGGGCTGTCGGTAATAAATATGTACTTCATTACTACGTTATAGACACCAAGTCTTTTAAACCTCCAGACAAATTGAAAGATCATAAACTAGGTAGCTACTTTTTATTTTTGTAAAAATGTTTTTTGCTAACCCATTTCGTTGCCTGGATATTTAAAAACAGTTATTTAGAAGTCCAAAATACGAAGTTTTCGCCTGTAGGTATTAAGAATTTTTATAATTTATTTTTTTATAACCAAGCTAACTTAAATCTAAAACATATAGAATTGGGTAAAAATGAGTATGTACTTATTTAAAAACTCATTTATTTACGAAAAGATCCATAACTTACAATAAAGAAGTGATCGTCGCAAGAGAAAAACTTGGTTTTTATTGATAGGTACATAGTTCTTTTTTACGATTTAAATGATCTGGAATTGTAATAAAAATCTTGTCAGAATTGTTTTTAGAGGTATTTACACACCAAGAAATAAAACACCACTTATTTGGTATTATTTTTACTAATTAAATACGTAAAGAACTGCACACATTCAAATACACTTCGTAAATAAGTATACAAAACTAGTCGTCAATCAAAGACGATACGACTGCTGACGTCACAGACCGTAGCCTCGCTGCAGGGTCCCGTTTTTCTAGCCTCCAAGAAAATCAACATTATGAACTCATTTATCTTAAAAATATACATTTTTAAACAGTTTTATGATTGCTACGTTTTTATATACCTTATAATCTATTGAATTTAACTATATTTAAAAATTAGTGAACATCCCTATTCATTATTGACATGTGGTTCCGGCTACTTTGGAGTAGTTAAGACGCGTGGCTTTGGATGACTAATTTCATTTTTTGTTTGCTAGACTACAGCTATCTGTCTGTCGTCTCTACCTTGTAATTTTATGAGGGAATGAATAATTCCAGAGCAATAGAGAAAAGTAATAACTTTAGGGCCGGTTGTTCGAACACTAATCAAAAATGGAATCAACTGATCATTATCAAATATTTAATTACCGTAACCAACTGTCAATGTCAACTTTGATTGGGTTGCTGAAAACATAACTGATTACAATTATGAGATTATGATTAGTTAATCAAATATGTTAATAATTGTTATGTTAATTAATAATCAATAATTAATTAATCAATCAATTATGTTAATTATCATAATGATAATTAACATAATTAATTACAATCAACTGATCGGCGTACGAACAACGGATTTTGTTATTTGATGGTTGTTAAGGGGACTTGATTATAATTAACTTCTTGATTAGCGTTAGAACAACCGGCCCTAAATAAATAAAACACATTTTCAGTTATCTAAGAAATCAATAATGCTGAAGATACATTTAATATTTATGACATGCTTATATTTTGCAAGAAATCCCCACTGCGGGGACAGGTTTTACTGACATTACAACATATGTATTATAATGAATGTTTATAGTAGTTGTACAAAAAGGCTCACAATGAACATTTTCGATTGCTAGGTTAAAAATTCTTAATCTATATAAAGTTCTACTGAAGTTTCGTCTATTAATTGCATTGTTTACTTAGTTTTTAATTGTATTACTTATTATCTAAAAACAAATCCAACTGAATTTAATATTCAGGACTAATCGAAAATCCAAGACAATGTGAAGTAGTCAAGAGTCAGCAGTTTTCCACTATATGTGTAATGGAAAATAAATAGAAATTAGTATATATTGGTAAGTTGGCCATGTTTTAGTAACATATGAAGAAATAAACATTTTAAAATCAAAAGGCCAGAGTTAAGTCTCGTGTAGAAATCCATTATTTCGACCCCACAATGAATCATCGTGTTTTTTTTATCGGACTCACAGGCATGCTTGGATCTGTTGCCATAAATTGGATACCGGTCCGCTGATGAAATTCAAGTGCATTGGTCCGCTGCAAAATGTGAGATCAGCTACGTTATTGTATTGATATGTGTATGTAGATGTTACAGAACCTATCGTCCCCTTTCTAGAAATTGATTGTTTTATACCTGTTTATTACTTGAAATTAGCAATGCAGAATATTGATATGGAGTTAATGATATGTTATGTAGAAAGTTGATCTGTATAGTGACAGAAAACTGACGGAAGTAGTACTCCAACTATGTGTACATGAATCTCTGTTTATTGATGATCCGCTATCCGGTGAAACAACGAATATCTACAGGAGCCCTTTTAACACTTACTAAAATATCTGTAGAAAATATTAAAATACTCAGCAAGCCGTGAAGCTGTCAACGTTGAGATTAATAATAATATAGTTACAGGTGACATTATAAGAGCCAGAACAAGAATCGATTATGTAGAAAGGCTTACACACATGAAGTGGAACTAGGCTGAACACATGTTGAGAATGAATGAGATTGCAAATGAGATTAAATAGAGTACATGGTGGATGGATGTTGTTACGAGGGTTATAACAAACTGGATTTACACGGCACATGATTCAGAGCATTGCAAACGACACCTCTAAAAGTTAGGACTAACTAAAAACTCTGTAATAGATTTTTCTACTTTTCCCTCGTTGGTTTTTAATATATGCTAATAACATTATTTGTGGATTATCGATTAAATAATTATCCTCCTATTTGATATTTTCCGCCTCTTCAAAAAAGCAACAAAGATTTAAACTTTACAGAAATTGGCTAAGTTGTAAAATCTGAAACTTCAATTGACTGTGGTAAATAACAGATTAATGAAATACAGAAATATATATGAACTACAATAATTGAAATATAAAAAAAACAATAATAAACATTAAATATATAAACAAATTTTCTCCAAAAGACATATTCCTGCTATATCGTTTTCCCTCATTTGAATTATAACTAAACATTGGTTAAATACCTACTAATTAGATAATTGTTTGCAATAATTTCCTATCTAAAGATACATGTTACTTCATAATATCTCGTTCGGTTGGGCACAAGTTGGAATCTTTGAAGCCGCTAACGATTTTCGCCGGACGAGTAAGATAAAAATCGTATTGGCCATCTTTAAAAGTATCTTCGGGTCCTCGATGGGCATGGTCTCGTATAAATCTTACGACTAGGCTTTTGGAAATTTTGGACATTTCTAAACGATGTCCCCACGTTAATAACGCTAAAGGCTGAAAATGTAAAAAGGAAATTAAGTTCAAAGCTTTTAAATAAATTAGAAAGATATCTGAATGATTTTTTTAATGAACTGTATCAATCATACTGGTTTTTATAAGATTAATTTAACCCTTTCGACTCTTTTTTTGACTGAATTTTTGTTCCCGAAAATAAAAATTATTTTTGGATAAAATAATCCAACCGCAACATTAATTAAAATTTGGAAAGATAAAAAAATAATATAATATCATACTAAACTCCGGTTGGTCAATACCCTTTTCTTTCAATGTCTTTTCCATTGCTACATCCGCAGCTGAAAGACTTTCAAAAAAATCGATAGAAGAAAGATCGAAGCCTTCGAAATGTTAGTACACATAGTAGGTACTTGGAACTGGAACAATAGAGTTCTTAATGTATGCGGACGACATAGTACTAATATCAGATTCCGAAGACAAACTGCAGAAACTAATGGATATATGGGTAGAGCAAATAGAAGATAGAAGAACTAAAAATGGAAATAAACGAGGAAAAAAGTAAGATAATGATAATCAACTGCAAAGAAGATAATGAAATAAAGATAAAATTCAAAAACTCAGAACTGGAAATATGTAGTTACAACTTACGAATACATGGGAAGTATCATTACTAACGACTGAAAACTAGACTCTGACATAACAAATAGAGCAAAGAAATCAAACAAGTTATACTATGAGTTAGCCCCAATACTGGGAAAAAGAGAACTTACAAGAGCCAAACAAAAATAAAAATATATAATACAATAGTGATACCGACTGTGCTCTATGCACGTGAAAACTGGACAATTCTGGAAAAACATAAGAGCAGAATAAATGCAATGGAGATGAGACACTTAAGAAGGATAGTTGGAAAGATTGAAGAAAAACTTGGTCCCGATAGGCGCCAGATTTCATGGCTTAGAAATATCAGAGACTGGACCGGCCTTGATTCAACATCTTTGTTTAGAGCCGCATTGGACAGAGACAAGTTTGCCAGTGTAGTCGCTAACCTCCACTAAAGGAGAAAGCACCACAAGAAGAAGAAGTTGGAAAGACAAAATGGGATAGATTAAGCAACGAGACTATTAGGCGAATGGCCAACCAAGAACCAATAATGAATAAACTAAAAAAGAGACAAATGAACTGGTATGGGCATTTGATGAGGATGCAGCCCAATAGAATTACAAGAGAAGTCCACGAAGCAAAGAACATCGTAAAAAGAAAAAGAGGCAGACCCAGAAAAAAAATGAAGACAGCAAGTAGTAGAGGCTGGAAAAGTTAAAGAAAAATCACTCGAGGAATTGAAAATAATGGCAGAAAACAAAAAAGAATGGAAGAGAAAAGAGAATGGAAATTAAAATGGCGATCCCAAATCCGACACCCTAATAGGGTAAAAGTAAGGGGAGAACGAATGAAAGAAAGAAAGATACATGTTACTTCATGATATCTCGTTCGGTCGGGCACAAGTTGGAATCTTTGAAGCCGCTGACGATTTTAGCCGGACAAGTAAGATAAAAATCGTATTGGCCATCTTTAAAAGTGTCTTCGGGTCCTCGATGGGCATGGTCTCGTATAAATCTTACGACTAGGCTTTTGGAGATTTTGGACATTTCTAAACGATGTCCCCAGGTTAGTAAGGCTAAAGGCTAAAATTTAGAAAGAAAAATAAGTGAGTCGCCCACGTGTAAAACTCGTTATGTCCATTTTTCAAAATTTTCAGAAACATAAAAAAACTGTAGAATAAAAAGTAATGTATATTGAAAGGTCCTTTCACATTTTTACTAAATGCTTGTAATAACGTATGTCCAGTGGCCTAAAAACGATATGTTAGCATTTAGGGGGGTTTTAAGGGGGGTTTATTTTGGACATAACGAGTTTTGCTACAGTATACTGGATTAAACGAGTTTTACTGCACTATATTGGAGATAAATATTAAAATAAAGAGAGACCTCATTTTAAAAACTTATGTTTAATGTAACAAAAATATTTCAGAAATAGATACAAATAAAATGTGTAGATTATTTCAGTTTAAATCTATTAAATGTCCATGCTTATATAGCTCTTCGCGAGCATCACCGATCTCACCAATGTCCGATTCGTTGTCTTGAGGATTAGAAAAAGATTTCTGTCGGTAAAAAAGTTTTTTAAAGAAAGTGAGATCCTGGATATGTTCCCATTCCTTGGTAAAATGTTTTGTCAGAAGTGTATTCAAGTCATTTAATTTCAATTTTTTATAAATATAATTCCTTCGCAGATTTTGATTTCAAGGTTGACAACTGTTTCCCAAGCTTAATAATACCTTTCCGACGCCTAAGCCTAAACTATAATCGTTGTCGAAACTGTTTCGAAAATAATCGTAGTAACTTTAAGACCTTCGTTATGAGAGCCTTGGTACCTACTGCTGCTATAGTCCTCTCATGGTCAACTCACTTGGGAGATCTTGACTGGTTACATTTTTACCCCCACAGTTATGTCTTGTACTTGAAGGGACTCTATAAAAGCTTTTACAGCATTTTTTTGCATAGATATTTCAATGAGCTTGCATCCCCACCACGTTGGTCTTTGGGTACATATCCTTATTCAAGGAACTTTTTACGCAATAACTGAATTCTATCTCTTGATACACCTAGGGTGTTAACAAAGAGATTTTTCCACACTGAAACTAGTTCTGGCCGACCACCTCTTAAAACAGGTATGAAATATTTCGTTGATACCTTTTTCTTCTAGTTTACCTCCTTTCCATTTTTGGCTTCCGATATCCTGTTGCTGCCAACCCGATAACATTTCGGTAACACAAACCCTATAATGTCGCAGAATTTAATAAAAACAGCATACAGCGAAGAATTGTGTAAGCAGAATCATACATATTTCAGAATGGACAAACGAATTTTGCAACAGTTTAATTATTGGTAATTGACTTTGTTATGAGACATGACGAGTTTTGAAACAGCTTAATTATGTTGGACAAAACGAATTTTGCTGCATTATGAAAATGGACGTAACGTGTATTGCAGCATTTATTGATTTTCTGATACGTTTTAAACAGGTTTATAACGACTTTTGCAACACGACATATATGTTTTTGGATGAAGGAGAAGAAACTCTACAAAATGGCGGTCTTGTCTCAATTTTGAAAAAAATGGACAAAACGAGTTTTGCAGCTGGGCGACTCAAGTTCAAAGTTTTTAAATAACTTAGAGAGATATCTGAATGTTTTTTTTTTATTAACTGTATCATTGTTACAGGATTAACTTAACCCTTTGACTCGCAAATGTTTGTTTCCAAGGATAAAAATTATTTTTGGGTAATGATACTTGACACCCATGAATATGGAAAAAATAACGTCAACCTCCCTTGCTAAATCTCCGGACAGCGTGTGATGGCACTGTTATAGGAGACCGGGTCTCTCGAGATAATCCAGGGTCCTGACTACAATAATAATGAAAAAACTGAGGCCACAATCATGCGTTCTAATGCTAAAATGCTCCGTGTGTATGGATATACAGTGATGAGCGCGCTAATAACCGGCAAAATAACGCAAAAGATGGAAGACATAATACATTGAGGAACAAAAAGAGATGGAACTAGTGGAGGTGGAAATTATCTTTATAAACGTATAAATTAACATTACATTGCATAGTTTCCCATCTTTAGACGTCTGTGACAGGAGTATTTTATAAAATTCTATTGTCACAGTGACAGTTTTCATACTCCTCTGATACGTCTAATGGTGGGAAACTATGTAATGTAATGTTAATTCATACATTTATAAAGATACGCAGACGACACTGTGGTATTCGCTGACAGTTCTGAAGCCCTACAGGAGTTAATGAGCAGAATCGCAGAAGTCAGTCAGAGATACGGACTTTCACTAAACACTCAGAAAACCAAATGTATGATGATCTCTAAGAATGAACAGCAATTTGGACGAATCAGTGTGAATGGTCAACAAATAGAAAGAGTAAAAACATACACCTACCTTGGTACGAACGTCAATGAAAATTGGGACCATTCTATAGAAATCAAATGTAGGATAGAGAAAGCAAGATCTGCATTTCAAAAAATGGCAAAGTTGTTCAAATGTCATGATTTGTCGATACCCATAAAAGTCAGATTACTACGATGTTATATATTTCCTATACTGTTGTACGGAGTTGAGTCGTGGACTCTCACAGACGCCACCTGCAAGAAAATTGAGGCTTTTGAGATGTGGCTTTATCGTCGAATTCTGAAGATATCTTATACCGACCACATTACTAATGAGGGTGTTTTGCTGAGAATGAAAAAAGAAAAAGAGCTGTTAATCAAAATAAAAACAGCCAAAATCGAATACCTCGGTCACATCATGAGGAACAGTGAGAGATATGGACTGCTGCAACTGGTCTTGCAGGGAAAAGTAGAGGGAAAGCGAGGACCAGGAAGGCGAAGGATTTCCTGGCTGAAAAATCTACGAACGTGGTTCAACACAACCACTACAAATCTTTTCAGAGCAGCAGTGTACAAAGTGCAGATTGCCATGATGGTCGCCAACATCCGAAACGGATAGGCACTACACGAAGATAATACTCTAGGCTAATTAGCAAAATTCATGGAAAAGTTATTTACCAGCAATTTTATTGCTGAAATCGAATTATAAGATCCTATATATTAATAATATAGGTATGCAAAGTCGGCAGATAGTGTGCTACTTTTTTTATAAACAAAATGGCGCCGACAAATCGTATTTTTTTCAATTATTGCTCTATAACTCCGAAGATTTTAACTTTAAATTAAAAACACCCAAATAAAAATTCACCGCAATTAAATTCTGCATAGAGATATGTTTTTTTCCGATTGGCTACGACGAAAATTTTCCTCGGAAAATGCGGGTTTTCCCAACCAAATCTCTAATTTTCAAATAAAGTTTTAGATAAGTAATTATTAATTAATAATTAAATAACTTAGTGACATCACAGCTTTCTTGGTATAGATTGTAATTCAAGAAGCCGGTGACAATTAAACGAATATTTTAGCAACAATTCAATTGTTAATTAACAATTTACGATCGCAATAATAACCAAAATAATCATGATACATTGATAAAACTTATAAATATTATAAAGATGAGATGCTTATTTAATATTTTATCGACAAAATATAAATGTTTCGTTTTTTGCATAATCTTTAAATTTTGAAAAAAAAAATAGTTATAATACGCTGGTCTAATTAGTAAAGTACAAAGAAAGGTTATTTACCAGCAATTGCTGGAATCGAATATTATGATCCTATATATTAACAATATACAGCTCTGTCTTTATAGATATCCGTCATCCTTACTTAGATGCAACAACTACGACTTCTGAAGTGTACGCAGCACTTAACAAGTGCAAAAATAAAAAATCTCCCGGCTGGGACATTATTCCTTATGAAGTATATAAAAGTCTTCCTCATAATTGGGTGCTTTATATGTCATCTCTGTTTAATAAGATTTTTGAAACCGGAACCATTCCTAAAAGTTGGTGTGAAATTCTTCTTTCGATGCTTCATAAAAGTGGACCTCCTGATGAACCCACAAATTATAGAGGTCTGGCACTATTAAATTGCTCACTTAAAATTTTTACCAACATACTTCAGTCTAGACTTTCATCTTGGTGCGAGGAATACCATATTCTACCTGAATCTCAAGCGGGTTTCAGACCAGGCCGCGGTTGTATTGACAATGTTTACACCTTGAGCTCTGTTATTCAGTTTCACATAAGGCATAAAAAACGTAAGCTATTCTTCATCTTTGTTGACTTTAAAAGAGCATTTGACTCAATGAACCACGCATTACTCTGGCAAAAATTATACCGTTCTGGTGTGACATCTAGGATCCTACAAATCGTTAAAAATTTATATCAAACTGCTTATTTTAAAGTAAATGCTTCAAATGGTTTGTCTAGGTCATTTGATGTTACAGCTGGTGTACTACAGGGTGAAACTTTAAGCCCATTACTTTTTTCCTTATTTATTGCGGATATTGAAACATTCTTCTACGGAAATGGTGCTCGAGGTGTAAGCATTGATTCAAAAAATGAAATTCTGCTACTCCTATATGCTGATGACCTAGTTATATTAGCTGACTCTGAAGCGGATGTTGGAAGAAAACTAAAATTACTTGAATCATACACTAAATCCAACGATCTCACTGTTAATACCACAAAAACAAAAATACTCAGATTTTCAAAAGGTGGCCACACCACAAACAACATTAATTTTTTTACAACAATAATCCAGTGATCTCAACCAATGCATACAACTATTTGGGAGTGACATTTACTAAATCATCACTTTTTCGCGAAATGTCGTATACAACCATCGATAAAGCCAAGCAAGCAGTTGGATCAATTCTTCCAATTTTAACATCTAGTAAAATAGACTCGTGGTCACCAAGAATCAAACTCTTTGAGTCACTGGCATTGAGTGTGATGTCAAACTGCGCTCCCGTTTGGGCACTTAGATACACTGAAGCTCTCGAAAAAGTACAAACTACTTATTTAAAACGAATTCTGTTACTCCCAAAAAACACCCCTGATTATGCAACGCGGTTAGAAACGGGACGTGTAAAATATTCGTATAATCTTTTTAAAATGACTTTGAGTTGGTTACAAAAAATTTTGCTTATGGACGATAAACGTTATCCCAAACTTTGTTACAATCAACAACTACGATTAGTAGGTTTAGCAGATGAAGCATATAATTGGACAGCACAGGTTAAAGGTATGTTTGATTTCATTGATTGTACAGATATATGGATTAATCTCAGTCTTACTTCGCTTAATAAAAATTAAAAAAATGTTACTGCTAAAATTTTATAACAAATTGCATGAAATGGACATAACTTTATTTCAGAGGTCTTCTTTTCTGTCTTTCTACCCTACATTTAAAGTATATAGAACCCCAAACCCTTACCTATTACTTAAACTGCCAATACAGGTCACGCGGACTATAACCCAACTGAGACTGTGTAATAAATTTCGAATTTCATTCACCTATAAGGGATGTTACTATTCTATCGATCCAGATAATATTTGCACTGCCTGTAACACAAGACAACTCGAAACTATTGATCACCTTCTATTTAACTGTCCTATCTATAGCACTATGAAACCAGTAGTTATTTGTTTTCAAAGCATGGATTCACTATTAAATGCTCTTGATAATCTCACTCCCAACAACGCTAAAATCATTGCAGGGTACATATGGAACATTTTAAAACTCAGAGCGTTTATCTTGAATGAATAATTTTTCTCATATAAATTCCATTGTGCAATTCTATATTTACCGTTTATTTATATATATATATATATATATATATATATATATATATATATATATATAAATCATATATTTATAAACTTATATATATATATATATATATATATATATATATATATATATATATATATATATATATATGTTTACATTTTTTTTTGTTTGTAATTTTTGTATCACTATTATTCGTCTCTTTGTAATGTAATTTTGTCATGTGTGTATTACTTATTTATTACCTATTTATTTTGTCATACTATCTCTGCATGTCACTATACGTATTTGTTCAAAAATTTTTATTATAGTACTGTCGAACAAACGTCTTGCTATGGACTTATTGTATTCCAAGAAGCAATAAATATTATTATACAGGGTGTCCCGAAAAGATTGGTCATAAATTATACCACAGATTCTGGGGTCAAAAATAGGTTGATTGAACCTCACTTACCTATATACAATAGTGCACACAAAAAAAGTTACAGCCCTTTGAAGTTACAAAATGAAAATCGATTTTTTTTCATATATCGAAAACTCTCAGAGATTTTTTAATGAAAATTGACATGTGGCATTTTTACGACAGCAATATCTTAAAAAAAAATTAAGTAAAATTTGTGCACCCCATACAAATTTTATGGGGGTTTTGTTCCCTTAAACCCCCCCAAACTTTTGTGTACGTTCCAATTAAATTATTATTGTGGCACTATTAGTTAAACACATTATTTTTAAAACTTTTTTGCCTCTTAGTACTTTTTCGATAAGCCAGTGTTTATCGAGATATTTTGAATATTTGTCGAATCCACCACATATTTGTATATGGTTAAGTACGGTTATAGAGACCTGTTAATAATCTGAAAATTTATTTATAATTTACATTTTTAGGTATATTTTGAAAAAGAAGCTACATCTCGATAAAAGGTGACTTATGAACAAAAGACTAAGAGTCAAAAGTTTTAAAAACACTGTGTTTAACTAATGGTACCACAATAATAGTTTAATTGGAACGTACACAAACATTAGGGGGGTTTAAAGGAACAAAACCCCCATAAAATATTTACGTAAATATATTGAAAAAGAAGCCGCATCTCAATAAAAACTGGCTTATCGAAAAAATACTAAGAGGCAAAAAAGTTTTAAAAACGTTGTGTTTAACTAATGGTACTACAATAATGAATTAATTGGAACGTACACAAAAGTTTGGGGGGGTTTAAGGGAACAAAATCCCCATAAATTTTTTATGGGGTGGACAAATTTCACTATAATTTTGTTTTAAGATGTTCCTGACATAAGAATTATACATGTCCATTTTCAATAAAAAATCTCTAATAGTTTTCGATATATTGAAAAAAATCGATTTTCATTTTGTAACTTCAAAGGGCTGTAACTTTTTTTGTGATCACATTTGTACTAAGGTAAGTTAGGTTCAATCGAACTATTTTTGACCCCAGAATGTGTGGTATAATTTATGACCATTCTTTTCGGGACACCCTGTATTATATTATTATTATATACATTAATAATATAGGTATGGTCCATTCCACGAACATACGCCTGCTTTGAATTGCTTCGACAACGAATATTTTACTGTGCAACATAAGAAGTACGAAAGTAAATGGCGCTAATAATTAATTATTCCAATAAACAAAAATGTAATTTGCAATTGACTTTCGTTCTTCTTATTTTGCACAGTAAAATATTCGTTGTCGAAGTAATCTAAAACAGGGCTATGTTCGTGGAATGGCCCATATGCAAAGTCCGCAGATAGTGCGCTACTTTTTTTATTAACAAAATGGCGCCCCCAAATCGTGTTTTTTTCAATTATTGGTCTATAACTCCAAAGATTTTAACTTTACGCCAAAAACACTCAAATAAAAATTCATCCCAATTTAATTCTACGTAGAGGCATGTTTTTCCCGTTTTGTCCCGACGAAAATTTTCCTCGGCAAATGTGGGTTTTCCAAACAAAATCTCGAATTTTCAAATAAATTTTTTGGGCAAGTAACTAATTATTTATCAATAATTAAATAACCTGATAAAATAAAAGCTTTCTTGGTATAGATGATAATTGCAGAAGCCGGTGAAATTTAAACGATTAATTTAGCAACAATTTACAGTCGCAATAACAACCAAAATAATCATGAGACATTGATCAAACTTAGAAAGATTATAAAGATGTGATGCCTATTTAATATGTTGTCGACAAAATATAAATTTTTCATTTTTTGCATAATCTTTAAATGTTTAAAAAAATAGTTATAAACAAATTAACATTTCTCAGAAATTCTTTATTATATTATAATTTTAAAAAATACTTAAAATGCGCATTTCAAAGGTCTTGAAAATGAATGCTTTAAAATTTATTTCCAACCATTTGCAAAAAGTTATGACACAGCAAATTAAACATACGATACTCCGTTGTTTATAATTTGTTTTAATTGTTTCAAAGCTTGAAAGTGAGTTTATGGTACAAACTAATTACTCTCAAAAATATCAAACAGTAGTTCAATGGTTATATTTTAATCAAAGATTAAAAATGAGCCGGAGCTAAAATGTTAACTCGAAGCGATTAACACGCAGCATACAAATACTACTGTACGTCGCGCGGCGGTCGTCGCTTCGAGTGAAAATTTAGCTACGGTACTGTATTAGTCTACTTTCGCGCGTGTAAATTACAAAAAAAATATTTATAATCTTTAATTAAAATATAACCTTTAAACTAATGATAATTTTTGTAAGTAATTAGCTTGTAATTTAAACTCACTTTTACGCTTTGAAATTAAAGAATTACAAAAAAAATTATAAACAACGTAGTAATCGAGTGCGTACGGGTAATATTATGGGTCATAATACCCGTTTGCGCGCCAATGGTGAATATAAAATTCTTAATTGTATGTCAAAAAATGTGCAATAACTACGTCTTAAAACCCACCAAATTTGATTTGCATATCTCAACTGGTTTTAAAGCAATAAATAAATCGTCAGTTTGTAAAAAAAATTTGAACATCCCGTATCTCGGAATCGAAGCGTTTGCGGACATTATGATAATAAAGCAATTTGTGATTATTTTCTCATGTAAAATTACCCCCTAAAGTTTGTCACACTTATTTAGAAACACCCTGTACTGAAGACGAACATGGCCAGTTGTTAAAGTACCTAACTTTTTCGTTATCAAATATCATCATCATATATCATACATCTCCAAGTGGAGCAAAGGGCACCTTGCGGTGTTTCAAGTAGCATGAGGAATGATGGTGAGGTTGCTAGTCCCACGCATCATCTGTTGAGTTCCGTCCAATTTTGTTTACTAGTTTTCTCCATTCTCTTCTGTTTTTTGCTATCTTTTTTGCATTGTTCCATGTTAAATTATTTTCTTTGAGTTCTTTCTCTATTGTTCTTTTCCACGTATAAGATGGTCTACCCATTCTTCTTTTGCCTTGAGCATTGTAATGTAGAGCTTGTCTAGCAATATTTGTTGCTGGTTTTCGTAAGGTGTGTCCTATCCACTTCCATTTCCGTTTTTTTATTGTATGTTCTATCCTTTCTTCATTTGTTATTCTCCACAATTCGTCATTAGCAATTTTGTTTGGCCAAAATATTCTCAGTATAATACGTAGGCACCTGTTAATGTAGGATTGTATTTTCTGAAAGAATTTTTTATGGTGTTTCCATGTTTCTGCTCCATATAACAGGACAGACTTTACATTAGTTTTAAATAATCGTAACTTTGTTCTTCTGCTGATGTTTGTCGAGGCCCATATCTTGCGCAAAGAGTTGAAAGCGTTTTGTGCGAAGCTTATTCTTTGTGTTATGTCCTTTTCTGTGCCTCCTGTTGTGTTTAGCAGACTGCCCAAATAACAGAAATCTTTTACTTCTTCTATTTGTTTCCCTTCCAAATAGATATTGTTTCCGTTCGTTTCCCCATTTGATAGTATTTTCGTTTTTTTCGGATTTATTTTTAAGCCGGTTGTTTTTGCTATGTTGTTCAATCTGGTGATTTTGTTTTGCATGTGTTGTCTGTTTGATGTTATGAGACATATGTCGTCAGCGAACTCTAGATCCTCTAGTTTTGTAAATGGTGACCATTGTATACCTGTTTTTTTATCTTCAGTTTGTTTCATTATCCAATCTATGACTATTATAAACAATGTCGGTGACAAGACACAGCCCTGTCTTACTCCTTTTTTGATGCTTATTTGTTGGGATAGTTCCCCTTCATGTTCAACTCTGACAAAACATTCGTCGTAGAAAAGCCTTATTACTCTTATATATTTGTCTGGTATTCCATAGAGTTTTAATATCCTCCACATCATATTACGATTTATTGAATCAAACGCTTTTTCGAAGTCTACAAAGTTGATACGTTATCAGATATAAGCGAATGAATCGTAAGACAAAATGTTAAGAAAACCTGGGGCTATAGTTAGGTTTTAATTTCAGTATTTTATAAATGCTAGAATAGTCCACAGGGTGATGCGAACTTTGAGAAAAAGGCACAGTTTGATTCGTACACCCGGTATACAATGACAGTTTGACTGTCTAGCAACAATATTATTACAGCGATATTGTCAATGAATAACGCTATAACGTGGTAAAAAAATCACTTAAATCCAACAACAGGTTTAGGAAATTCGAAACTTCAAAAATGACCAAATTTTCAGTGGATCGATTTTTTTCGCATCTGAGTGTATGAAGAACGAAAGTAAATTGCAAATTATATTGTTGTTTATTGGAGTAATTATTAGAACAAAATACTTTCGTACTTCTTATGTTGCACACTAAAATATTCGTTGTCGCGATAATCAAACACAGGCGTATATTCGTGGAATACACCATAGTGTGGAATTTACACTTTATATAATAATAAGAATGCTTGCTGTTTTTCGCGATTCAAAGTAAACAAAACAGTATAGCGTATGTAAAAAAGTTATGGGGAGGCGAAGCCTCACTTGCCTCCTCTGACGAGCCGCCACTGTAAGTATTTATTTATCATGAAAATTTACAAAAGAGTTGGGATCTTTTTGAAGGCGAACCTCAACTTTTGAAAGCCACCCCATTTGGCCCATTTAGAAAGGGGATAGAAGAGAACTATGAGAAATCTGGAAAAAATACTTTAAGTAATTTTTATAATTTTAGTAGTACCTTCTATATACTACCTTATTTTATGGACATTGCATATCTCAGACAAAGAAGTGCTACATAGAATAGGCAAGAGAAAAGAGAATTTTTCAACACAGTGAAAGTTAGAAAAACATCATACCTGGGCCACATACTGAGAAATAATAAGTACCAATATAGTCAACTCATAGTGAAGGGAAAAATCGAGGGAAACAGAGGACTAGGAAGGAAAAGACTATCGTGGCTAAGACACATCCGACAATGGACAGGGCTAAATTTTGAACAGCTAATATCAACAGCTAAAGACAGAGAATCGTTTGCCATAATTGTAGTAGCCAACCTCCATTAGGAGAGGGCACTTTAAGAAGATAATATACTTTATTAACAGTGCTTGACATCGAGTTTTCCACATAACAGTGAACTCAGCTTGGAAAAGTTTATATTCCCAAAAAACTTACAAACAATAAGCGAAAGAGAGGTTGAATTTCGGGCCTATTTCTCTGCTCAAAATGATATAAAGAACACGCTCAAGAATTAACCACTGAGGAATTGCATAAACTGAAGAATGATAGAATGCAAGGACTCTCTTCCGACGCAAAAGGAGAAGATATAGAACAAGCCCCATCTTTATTAACCAAAGAAATATTTGCTGAATTGATTACCGTGAAAATGTTTGTAAAAAAACAACCATGAATAATATCGGAATAAGATGTTACACTTGTACTGAAATCCTGAAAAGTAGACGGACAGTTCTTTGGACCGACCTGTGAAAAGTGACAGAAAATGAAAAAGTAAAAGAACTAGAACTTGACTCTTCTTTAATAGAATATTTTTTATTTTTTTAAGAGTAGCTTGATTCGATTCCAGATCCAAGACATAGAAAAATTCCAGAAATAGAGAAGGCAAATCAAGTTGGTTTGGAATTTCAGAAAAATTTACCAGAAGTATTCATTTATAAGTTCAGAAGTTTGTGATAGTCATACACATAAATAATAAAATGCAAATGTTGCATATAAACATGATAAAGATTAAAAAGGAAAGAAATGCATTAGAGAAAATTAGACAAAAGTAAGAAACGTTTAGTAACAAGCTTTATACGTAAATGAAAAAGGTATTCTACTAAACGGATACCCACTAAACAACATCAGATACAGTTGAGTCCGCGAATCTTTACTCGTGCGTCATTAATACTTGGCGAGATAAAACACATACTTTTTATCTATCATCATTCTCTTCCACGCCTGAAACAAATGACAAACCAGCTGCCGCCTGTTACTAAGTAAAAACACATGTTATTTTTATGAACGATCTAGACTCAGTGCATTGAAAAGGGATAGGTACAAATAAAGACGATTGGAGATGTTTTCACATATTATTTTAAGTACACTTTCTGACGTTTTGGTTTGTTCACTTTTGTGGCTGTCAGTTTGTTGAATTTTTTGCTGTTATTTTGTCGAGAGAGAAAGAGAGAGACATACTTTATTGATACAATGTACCAAAAGGACATCGACCGAAGTCTTTCAGAAATTTTGTAGAATTTTTGCATTTTGAAGTTTTTTATAGTATAGTTGTTTTCACAACTAGGGGTTGCCTGTCACCTCTTGTAACATAATGACCTAATTTGTTACCTTTGACCCACTTACCACGTGTGGGAGTCATATGTAATCCTAGGGCCGTATCCTTAGGAATTATTTCCATCCTTTGGAATTTGCTATGTTAGCATTTTGATGTGACTTTTAGTCCATTTTTGAAAGGCTTTGACCTTCGTATTTTTTGGTTGGCTCACCATGTTCTTGCAACACTGATGATGCTCTTTTTAGAGCGAAAACGTTTTGTTCGATGTTTGTAGCCCTATAGGGCTTTTTAAAATAATATACCTTTTACCAAGACCAAAATTTTCGGTAAATTTCCGACTTATTTCGTATGCTTTAAATGATGACGCACGGGTAAAGACTCGGGGACTCAACTGTATGCGGATGACACCATAGTATTTGCGGACAACCTAGAAGATCTACAAGTTTTTATGAACAAAATCACGTATCATTCAACAATATGGACTCAAAATAAACATAAAGAAGATATTTTAACAAGAAGTTATGATCATTGGTAAGCAAAAGATAACAGAATCTCAACTCTACGTCAACCAAACCCCTGGAGAAAGGGTGACGCAAAACTATCTCGAAATGAATGAAGAATGGACCAACAACCAATAGATAAGAGAGAGAGCGCATCGGAAAAGCCAGATCCACCTTCAACCAGATGGGGGCCTTACTTAAGAGACACAACTTCTCTCTTGGTATAAAAGTAAGAATGCTATGATGCTACGTCTTCTCTGTCCTTGTTTATGGTGTTAAATCGTGGACCGTGGACCTTGAACGAACATATGTGCAGAAAATAGGAAGCATTTGAGATGTGGTTATGTCGGAGAATCCCGTGGACTGACCACACATGAGGAAGTCCTCAGAAAAATGAAGAAGAACCGAGAGGTACTGACAACTATGAAATCTCGAAAGTTACAGGCCATCCTACAAGGAAAAATATTTGGAAAGCGATGTCCAGGAAAAAGAAGAACATTCTGGTTAAAGAACCTCAGAACCTGGTTCAACACAATATATGTGCAGCTTTTCCGTGCTGCCGTAGATAAGATAAAAATTGTCGTAATGATCACCAATATTCGTCACGGATAGGCACATTAAGAAGAAGAAGAAAAATAAGAAATGTTAAAAGGGCAAGTGAGAAAGAGTGAGATCAAGAACAACCTAAATCTAAATTTGCAACTGGAATACGCAGTGATATCTTAGCAATCATGGGAATATAAGAGAAAAATAAGATTTAATATGAACTGCATAGGCAGTAAGGGTTATATCCACATTTAGACAGAATAATCAGGGCCGAGCCAAGGCTTTCAAGCGCCCTGGGGCAAGAAATTTTGGGCGGGCTTTCCTCCTCCATTTGTACGTAGTTTTTTGTACTTAGGCGCGTTACATGGGGGGAGGGGGGGTCAAAAATCTTCAAAAATCGCGTTACGTAATACTTGAACGCATTGAATGCCTTAGTGAATCGGTTTACCATATTCGCTCCGTGCGTGACTATGGTGGGGGTACCTTGAAACGATGTCAACGTGAGTACTGGCGAAATATGACAATATTGGAGCTATCTTTGTAATGTCATTGTCATTGTTTGTATAAAAATTTTTGTCAAAAATGGTACAAAACTGTTACCTATTCATCATATGCGTAACGTCAAATTGTGAGATCCAAAAAAGTCAGATGAAGGCGCTAGGTGATGTCGCGACAGTCATGCACAAAGCGAAAACCTACAAACTATTTGTTTCATCATCATTCTCTTTACCTTTATCTCTATGCGGGGTCAGCTACCTATTTTAATTTCTCCTAAGTTTCTGTCTTGGATCATATCGATATTAATCCCCGTTACCGACATGTCCTGCCTAAGCCTCTCCCCCAGGTCTTCTTTTGTGTTCCTGTCTTAATCCTTCCAGGATCCTGCAGTTCAAGAATTCTTCGTATTGGGTGACTGACGTCCCGACGTTGAACATGACCAAACCGTCTTAACTATGCTCTCTCATTTTGGCATCTATTGGTGTCAACCCTAGACTTCCCCTAATATACTCATTCCCAATATTATCCTTCTTTGTCACTCCAGTCATCCATCTAAGCATTCTCATTTCTGCCACATGCATTGGTTATTTTTCTTTCTTTTTAACTGCCCAACATTCACTTCCGTACATTATAGCTGGCCTTATAGCTGTTTTATAGAATTTTCCCTTCAGCTTCACTAGACTTTTTCTGTCACGCAACAAACTACTCGCTTCATTCCACTTCATCCATCATCCATCCAACTCTAATCCCATTACATGCATCTCCATATATTTCCCCATTACTCTGAATACCGATCGTAGGTAGTTAAAACTAGTACTTTTCAAAAAGTTTTAAACCCTTTTCCTCAAGAGCTTGTCTCCACTGTTCCAGTTTTTGTTCTATGTCACTTTTACTATTTTATACTAACACTACACCAACTGCCATACATTAAGAACCAGGGAATGTTACCATGTAGCTTCGCTGTTAGCTGATCCAAAACTATAAATAAAGACTAAGCACTGAGTCTTGGTACACGTGCAATCCTACTTTCACGTGAAATTTATCAGTCTCTTCCACACCTGCCCTATCACTAGTTGTTGCTCCCTCATATTTACATATTCATCCGGAACTCCTTTGTTATTGAGTGCCCACCAAAGAATCTTTCGAGGAATTCTATCATGATATGCTTTCTGAAGATTTACCATCATATTATTATAAGCATTTGCTTCTTTATTTCTGTATTTTTCCATCAGTTGCCTTATAATGAAAATTGCATCTGTTGTTGATCTGCCCTGCATAAACCCAAATTGATTATCGCATATTTCGGTTTCTGCATGTATCCGTCTATCAATTACTCTCCCCCATATTTTCATGGTGTTACTAAGTAGTTTAATGGCTCTGTAGTTTGTACATTGTTGTATCTCCCATGTTTTTGTAAACAGGTACTAATATACTGCTTCTCCATTCGTCTGGCATTTGTTCAAAGTCCATAAATATATTAAATAAACCTGCTAGCTACCTTGTTCTTGTCTCTCGTAACGCTCTCTACACTTCCCCAGAAATATCATCTGTTCCAAGTGCCTTTCCTTTCATTATTCTTGAAGTACTTGACTTAACTTCTTCGTTTTTTACAAAAAACAACGATTACACTATCTCACTATCACAGAACAAACATATAGTTCAGATACATATATAGTTCAGATAGTATGGTTCAGATTTAGAGTTCAAACATATAGATCAGTTGAGATAAATAAGGTTTCGTACACTTATGGGATCAAAGTAATACTAGCTGCTATTTTTATTTACTTCCGATTGGTAAGTTTTCAATTTTACAATAAAATATTGCTAATATTAATAATTTCTGTCCTTCTGTCCTAAAATCCTTCTTGTCCTTAGTCAATGTCATTACTTTTATTTATTGTTTCTGATAATAAAAAAAAATTTCTGGTAATTTTGGTATTGTCAAAAACTTTTTTTCGGCACCTACTGGCGCCTTTTTAATACGACGCCGGGGGGCACCGCCCCTCTTCTCGCCCTTATGGACGGCGCGGCCCTGAGAATAATGTAAAGGAGATATAATAGTAAACTGCTTTAGTATAATTTAGTAATCACCAGCTAGGGAACACCATCGCCGCACATTTTTAGTAGTTCCGAATGCGGCTGAGAAACTGTTTATGGGTGATTGTTCACAAACTGTCGTATCAGGATCGGTGCTAACACAGTTCGATTTAGAACAGTACAATGATGACAATATGCGCTGCTTCTATATGGCTGGCAAGTATTATACCAAAATTATACTAACGATAAAACTTCAAATATACAGTGGTACCTCCAGCCCTAATATACGAGTGTTTTGAGATACGAGCCGCCGAGCGAGCGATGTTTTGCTTTGAGATGAGAGCAAAATTTGAGATACGAGCAACCGCTTTTTATTAAAATCCATGCCTCTTTTTGACTACCTACTTCTAACTTGAAGGAGGTGATAAATGGGATAATGCCAGCTAAGGGCGTTACAATAATTTCCAAGCTCCGGACCTCTTTCCATGAAAAGATGGAGAAACTAATGATGCTGTGGGTGACAGAAGCAGCTTCAAGGAGCACCCTTAACAGAAAGCATCATAATGTGTGAAGGCACGAGCGATTTATGAAAGGGAGGAAGAAACAAACCTCTTTGACCAGTTTTTTTAAACGAGCTGCAGATGAAAATGAGCAAAGTGTGACGAAAAAAGCGAAGACCACTGACGAAAATTAAGCGCTTCCGTAAACACCTCACTTTTTCTTATGTTTTACAGAATATGTATGTATTTTTTGTTATTTATAAATAAACGTTTCTTCTTGTAAAAACATTTTTCTTATTTAAAAACACACAACTAAAGTGATTTTTTTGGGGCTGGAACGGATTAATGACATTTCAGTTAATTTCAATGGGGAAAATTGCTTTGACATACGAGCAATTTGACATACGAGCAAGGTTACGGAACGAATTACCCTCGTATGTCGAGGTACCACTGTACTTCAAACTAAAAAGTTCTTTGAGAATCGATTATTTATTACTCACCCTATTAGGACTTAAGAGATTATATGGCGTTATAACATGTTTAAACAAACATCCCCTAACTATCTCCTTAAGTAAATTAACTTCGTTTTTATTCGCGCATGGATGATAAAGCATCACGACTGCGCCATGTTCTAAATTATGAATCCAACGCTGTCTAGGAACAAATTTGTATTCGCCATATTTCGGCCAAAGAGGACGGTGTGTTCCACTGCAACAAAGAAAACAATATGAATATTATATCAAATAAATAGTGCAGTCAGTGAAGATGGATCTGAACTATTACCTCCGATTTCGTTGAACCTCCATCGATTTTTATGAAAATCTGTAAGTGATTAGAGGGTTATATCTTAAGAAACAAAGGTGGCATAGTGCCAATTTGCGTTTTTTGCATTTTAGGGGTGAAATCCACCCCTGTTTTAAAATTATTTTTTATATTTCTGAAAATGCAGTCACCGAAGGTTTTCACATCCGATTTCGTTGAACCTCCATTGATTTTTATAAAAATTGGTGAGTAGTTAGAGAAATAAAGGCAGGGCCACTTTATCCATTAGGCAATATAGGCAGTTGCCCAGGGCGGCACATTATGAGAGGGCGGCAACAATACTGCACAAAAATATTTGTATCTATATAAAAATTATGGATCTGGCTTCTGTCATTAAAGAGTATGAAGCTCTTTCAAATTACTTCACCGCAAGGAAGCCAAAAAATTGTTCCCAAATAAAACATATAAAGAAATAATAAAGAGAAAAAGAAAAATTCAATTTGACGAGGGGTCCGATGATGAACTAAACCTTTCAGCTAGTGATGATATGTCCACATGAAAATCCACACATTCTCTATATGATAATTGACACTCTGATAAGAGACCTGAATAGACGTCTGGAATCTTATCGACTTATTTATCAACGTTTTCGTGTTATTAACAGATTTGCCAAAATTAAGCAATAAGAAATTATTAAAGAAGCTGAAAATCTAATACAAAATAAAGACGACCAAGATATATTCATACATGAAGGCATTCACGTAAAGTGTCATTTGGATACCACAATAAAATCACTAATTGACATATCTTAATATTTAAAGAAGAGTGTAGTCACTGAAAGTGGATATGAGCTATTACCTCCGATTTCGTTGAACCTCCATCGATTTGCATGAAAATTGGTTAGTGATTAGAGGATTTTACCCTGGGGGTGGATGCCACCCCTCCTCAGGGGTGAAAATTATTTTATTAAAAATATCCCCAGAATTCGATAGGGGGACAAATTCTAAGCAAAATTTGTTACATAAAGTTATTAAAATAAATCAAAACTTTTTGAGTTATTAAAGATCAAAGATTTTAATTTTTCGTAAGAAAAATGCATGTTTTAACCGCTTTTCATAAATAACTCAAAAACTACAAGATTTTACAAAAAAGTTATTATTACCAAAATTAAAGCTAATAAAAAAATGAAATAAACTCCTTACCGGAAAAATCTTTAATGTTAAATAAAAGTGAATTATAGGTAATTTAATGTATATTTCGGAGATTACCCAAATCTAAGTATTCAAGCTTAAATAACGGGAAAATGATGCATTTTATAACATACCTTTATTAAACATTTGTCAAAGTACTTAGAAATATCTATCACATGAGCCCCCGAACAAGTTGCTAGCATTAAAATTTATGCACCAAATATTTTTCAAAATTTATCTTTTAAAATTTTTTCCAAAAAAGTTATTGTGTTTTTTTAAATAACTCCGTTAATTTTGACGATATCTGGTTTATCTAAGAACCATTTGAAAGTTAATTTTAATGGCTATTAAACCACTTTGAATTTAATCTTTTAAACGCCTTACTTTTTTAAAAAATAAAATGGTAAATGGCCCCAGTTACATGGTCCTCGCAGCAAAATTTAAGTTTAAACGTTTCTATCTCGGTTATTTTTTACCCTACAGAAATAGTAAAAAGGTAAAATATTTGATACAGAAAAACTAAAATTTGGTTATACATAATATATCACTTTTTGCGTGTATTGAGTATTTTTGGAGTTATCAAAAGAAAATGAAAATTACGATAATTTTAAAAATTCTGATTTTTTTAAATAATATCTTTTTTTAAAAATATGCATTCTAAACCTGTCAAAATTGTTGAAATCATTACTTATGCTAATATAAATAAATGCTTCTAAGGATTACTATAAATTTTAATTTTTGTGGAAATGGCGTATGTTTTATTTTTCACTTTTACCTAAGAAGTTCTAAAGGGTTCTCTTATTTTCATCATAACTTGCTTAATTCTGATGCTATTAACTTCTACTGGAACTCAATTAATAGGTACTTCGAAGTACTTTGACAAGTGCTTAACAGGTATATTTTATAAAATGCATCGTTTTCCCGTTATTTAAGCTTGAATAATTAGATTTGAGTACTCGTCGAAAAAAATATACATTCATTTACCCATAACTCACTTTGAATTAACATTAGTTTAGTTCTTTAAGTGAGAAGTGTATTCAGTTTTTTATTATCTTCGATTTTGGTAATAATAACATTTTTGTAAAAGCTTATAGTTTTTGAGTTATACGTGGAAAAGAGCTTTAAAACATGCATTTATTACGAAAAAAATAAAATCTTTGATCTTTAATAACTCAAAAACTATTGATTTATATTAATAACTTTATACATATAACAATTTTTTCTTAGAATTTTTCTCTCTATCGATTTATGGTATTATTAAAAAAGAATAATTTTCACCCGCGAGAGGGGGTGGCATCCACCACCACGGTAAAAGCGCAAGTTGTCATTATGTCACCTTTATTCCTTGAGGTATCCTCTAACTACTCACCAATTTTCATGAAAATTTATGGAGGTTTAACGAAATTGGAGGTGAAAACCTTCAGTGACTGCACTAAGTGGATTGAAAGATATTTTCCCTAATTTTGACATTGCTTTGCACATCTATTTGTGCACCCCAGTTGCCAACGTGTCTGCTGAAAGCTCATTTTCGAAAATGTTAAGAATTAAAAATAAAATCCACAAGGACGAATTTCCTGTACCTGGCTGTATACCATTAATTACAAAAATTGAAGAAAAATCTTCTGTGTAAAAGGTATATTTATTTTTTTTTATAAATATACCTTTTACGCAGAAGATTTTTTTCCAATTTTTGTAATTAAAAATAATTTCCCATCAAGTATGATGCAAGAACGTGTTAACAATTTGTCGATTTTACCAAAAAAAAAAATTTTTTTTGAAAAGAAGTCTCTGATGTGATTGTACTGGAATGACAATTTTTTCTGTTATAGATATATAAACATCGTAGTTTAAATCCATTTTTAATGTATTCTTATTTAAATAAAAATTTCTGCAATTTTTTTTTTCGCAAAAATGGTTCATGTTTGAAGGGCGGCTACTAGAGAATTGCCTAGGGCGTCAATTGGCCTAAACGCGGCCCTGAATAAAGGTTCAAGAAATAAAGGTGACCTAGTTAATTTGCGCTTTTCGCATTTTAGGAATGAAATCCACCTCTGTTTTAAACATCGAGGTGACTCCAAAAATGAAAAAATATACAAAGTGTTCCATTAAAAAAAGATAAGTTTGTTTCGCCCTTTCAATTCGGGTGGCCCTGTATATTAGGAAATATTTTCAAAATTCTGATCCAATCTTATCTAAATATTTTTTTTGCATCTCTTGCGACAAACGTGTAATTGGACTTCCGCACTCTGTATATGTACATACAAAATCTGCTACAATTTTTTTTTCAAAAAAAAACTATTGGTTTTTTAACAATAACTCCGTTAATTTTTATGATATCAAGTTTATCTGACAAATATTTCAAAGGTTATTTTTTTGCATCTCTTGCGACAAACGTGTAATTGGACTTCCGCACTCTGTATATGTACATACAAAATCTGCTACAATTTTTTTTTCAAAAAAATTCTATTGGTTTTTTAACAATAACTCCGTTAATTTTTATGATATCAAGTTTATCTGACAAATATTTCAAAGGTAATTGCAAGAGCTATAACATCGTATTAAATTTAATCTTCTATTTCCCTTATTTTTTAAAAGACAAAGGGTAAAAGGGCCCCTGTTACATGGTTCTCGCAGTAAAATTTAGGATGTAAACGTTATCTCGGTTATTTTTTATCATACAAAAATAAAAAAAATAAAAAGCTTTGCTAAAAAGAAAACTGAAATTTCATTATGTATCATTTCTTACGTGTATCGAGTATTTTTGGAGTTATTCTCAAAAGAAATAGTACATTGTTTACCGGGTAGGAAAAGCTTAACATTCCTGGACGACTGTGAAGATTGCTAAGTCGAGGCGCAAGCCGAGACTTAGCAACACAGAGTCCAGGAATGTGGCTTTTCCTACGAGGTAAACATACTATTTTTCCGCAAATCGTTTAAAATTCGACAGATATTGATTGATTTAAAAAAAACGCGATAATTTTATTCCCAAATAAATGGTGCTTTGAAATTCCTAATAAAATTACTTGGGTTACTATGGAAACGTATTGAGGTTGAATTGTCAAACTTGACGCTTATAAATTTAATTGCTGGTGTTCTCGAAAGTAAAATGATAAGTGATGATGAAATTTCCATTCCTGGGACTCCTCCAGAACTGGTTGAGGCAGTGAATACTGCTTCATTAGAATTATTGCCAAAGAAATCAAGAGAAAAGTACGAAAATGCATACAGACGTTTTATGGATTATCGCATGAGTAAAAATACGAGTTCTTTCTCAGAAAATGTTGTAATGGCATACTTCCTAGACCTTTGTTTAAAGATGAAATCTTCAACATTATGGGCCAATTATTCAATGCTGAAGTCAACCCTTGCACTTAAACACAATGTAGATATATCTACATACTCAAAACTTCGTTCTTTATTGAAACGGCAAGCTCAAGGTTATAGGGCAAAGAAATCTAAGATTTTAACGAAGGAAGAAATTGAAAAATTTATCCAGGAAGCTCCAGATAAAGAAAATTTAATGATTAAGGTAATTTACAAG